>NC_059282.1:491082-499269 GCF_017591435.1 Portunus trituberculatus
TTGCATCTCTTTCAACTGATAGGAAAACAAGTCGATACATTATGCATTTTATTACATCAAGAGATATTGTGTTGCCATTAGAAATATATAGGAGTATCATTCACAAGATATCGTCATATCAGTAGGTATGAAAAATAAATACAAGTAACAAAAACTGCACCACGTTACAAGACACTGGCCAGACACTTAAATTAAGTATTGCATTGAAAGACTCACAAAACATCATCTCGGGAAACACGTAACAATACCTTTGTGCTTCACAACAGGAAGGATGAGTGATGAGCAGAGGAATCGTGACCCAAGAGGTTACCTTCCTCTCTTAGTCTACACTCTCCTTTCTTAAATACTATATACATATGTACACCGTACACTCCTATTACAATGCTATGCATAACTTCTAAATATTACCGTTTTCTGCTGGTGTAGATAAGGCATTGCAAAAAAACCATACCCGCTACATATCTACAACTGTCTACAAATTCTACAAATTTATCAACCCAATCTACAAATGGTCAATGAAATACACTACACCAGTGATGAAGATCTGTGGCCAACCTTCAGAACTTCATTGGTACGTCTCCAAGAATCATCCTTTTCTTCTCCCTCTTCCTTTTTTTCCTCCTCTTGTTCCTTTGGCAACACCGGCAGTAGTAGCAATCTGGTGTCCGTTGTATGTCATGCACGCTCACTCCAAAAACTTGCCTCACTTCTTTGGCGTTAGTAGTACTGAATCCTGGAACAAGAGATGGAACAATATTGTAATGGCGTCCTCCTCAATGCCTGTTGTCTTGTAGTACAGAGGGTTGAGGAAGGTATTGTGGATGATGTAACGATAAGTATGGTATATTAAGGAGAGCCAAGGTGGATCGGGTTTGCGTGGGTGGCTCTGTAGGCCTAAGGAGGAAAACTGCCGTACCAAACGCATAATTAATACGAGCGGAGGAACTTTATGAGTAGGGATTTTGGAATGTTGTGCATGGTAGAAATATTAGTGTGTTAGCATGAAGTGTACTACAACATGTATAAGGAGGAATAGAGTAAGGAAGGCAGCGTATTTAACATTGCGTGAATTGGCACGCGGGGCAGTAGATTTGAGTGGGGGCAGGAAAGGACGCGATCTCGGATGAAGGGAGTGAGTGGCACTCTCTACTCGGACATATGTGGGGTGTGGACGCGTCACGGTGAGCGAGGGTCTCTGATCAGGTGGGTAATGTGATCAGGGCAGTGGAATTTCGTGTTAATATAATCGAGGGTGTCATTATGTGGAGTTAAGTCGTGTATTCAAGTGAGGAGAGTGTGTTTCTCTGTTGTTGGTTAAGAGTGCCGCGTCACTTTCATCGTTTTTTGTTCGAATGTACTTTACTTTATTTGAAATATATGTAAAATTGACTTGGAAGAGAGTTTTCCTTCAATGAAAATCCCAGCCCGTGTGGTACAATGATAACACGTCGACGAATGATGAGTGATGAGCAGAGGACTTGTGTCCCGAGAGGTTTTTTTTCATGTAGGAAGAGCGCCAGCCAAGGGCAAGAAACAAAGAAAAGATAAAAAAAAAAAAAAAAGGCCCACTTGAGTGCTGGCTCTCTAAAAAGTGGAAAAGCGTCAGCCAAAACAAGGGAGGAAATGCCTCGATATCTCTCTCTTCAAAGAAGACAAGTCGCAAGAATTCAGAAATACAGATGCAGGTAGGGAGTTCCAGATTGTACAAATGAAAAGGATGAATGATTGAGAGTACTGGTTAACTCTTGCGTTGGGAAGTTGGACACAATAGGGATGAGAAGAAAGCCTTGTAAAGCGAGGCCGCAGGACGAGGGGAGGCATAAAGATAGCAAGATCTGTAGAACAGTTAGCATGAAAATAACGATAAAAGAGAAGGAGATTCAACATTTCGGCGGTGAAAAAGAGGCTGAATTAGTTAGTCAGAGGAGGGGAATACCAAAACAATTGTTCAGTTTACTGTCCATATCAATTTGGAACACTGCCGAACCTGTTATAATGGTCAACAATTTGAAATCATTGAACCTAGCTTTGTCAAATCCCCTTGGATACTGCCAACATGAAAAACCTCATAGTACCAATAAACGCACTTACAATTCACTACAAGCACACAGTATGCACCAATACTGACACCACACCACAAAACACACCATACACAACTGACACACACACAAACAACTTAAATCACTCAAAACTAACCCAAAACACCCTGCAACACCTCAAAATATAAAAAGCTCACCCAAAACACATTACAGACACCCAAGTTACCAATATCATCCCTAGATACACACACACACACACACACACACACACACACACACACACACACACACACACACACACACACTACAAGAGAGAGAGAGAGAGAGAGAGAGAGAGAGAGAGAGAGAGAGAGAGAGAGAGAGAGAGAGAGAGAGAGAGAGAGAGAGAGAGAGAGAGAGAGAGAGAGAGAGAGAGAGAGAGAGAGAGAGAGAGAGAGAGAGAGAGCAAACAAATCTTAACAGAAAAACAAGAACAACAACAACAAAAACCACAATTTCCTTTACTCCTATATCCAGGGCAGAACACGGAGACACAGGCTTGCCCGACTTTAGTGAACAGCGGCGGGCAGTCAGTGTGGTGCAAGGTGTAGGTAATCTGCGCCGTGAATTGACCGCCCACAGCCTCCGCCACGTCCACCTCATTCTGCCTGTCGTCACCTGGGAACGAAGCGGGTAATCAATGATAAAGGACACTTGTTATAAGGGCCCACTGACACTGAGCTAGCCTGTTGAAGGCCTCAAAACATACTCAAAAATCCTTGTATAGGCCCAATTCACTCTTACACACACCCACGACAAACCACACATACCCAAACCCTCTTAAAATCTCAATAACATTCCAGAACACACTAAGAAAACACAGAACAGGTTAAAATACCTCCAAACTCACTAGAAACACCCAATATTTAATTAAATATCCCCCACACACACCCAAAAGACCACTAAACCCCCCACCACTTATAACACTCATAATAATACCAAATCCCACTCAGAACACCAACCAATCCTCAAAGTTCTCCCAAACCACACTCAAAACATGCTAATACACTTACCTAAATATTACACCTTGGCTTCTTCTACTATTCCACCTTTATTTCTCATTTTTTCTTCATTCTTCTCCATTATTACTCCTTCTTCTTCCTCCTCCTCCTTCCATCCACACGTCTGAGCCTAGAAACACATCAAAACACTAGATATTAGACAAAATATTCAGGAAAAGGAGGGTGACTTAAGTATTATGGCTTTGCTGCTGCTCCTCTTCCTCCTCCCTTTCTCCTCTCTTCCTCTTTATCCTCCTTTATTTCAACTTTCTTCCTCTTTCTGCTACAATTATCTAAACATCTGAACCTAGAAACCCACGAAAACACGTAGAAATCACTAGATATTAGGCAAAATATCGACGAACTGTGGATTTGGAAAATTGGCGCCAGCCACTACCTGGGTGGGCTGTGGTCATCCGAGAGAGAACGGGAACGGGGATACTCGGCTAAATTACGTAAAACATTTCATTTCAAAATGACTTTTAGAAAAACGAAGCCACGGCCAAATGCTTGTTATTTTATGACGTGATAAATACTTAAACTAATTTTCAAAATATCAAAATATCTCCAGCTTAACTGGTTTTTAAAAAAGGTCTAAATTAAGTACGTTAAAAGTACAAAACATTTTAACCCATAAATCTCTTAAAACGTCCTATAAAGTCAAGCCATTTTCACTTGGCGTGTATTTTATCACATTTCAGGGAGTCTGAGCTAGCTTTCAGGGCATTCTACAGCGTGTTAGACCGAGAAGCAGAAACGTGAGCAAATAAAATAAAGAAAAATAAGAGCTTTTTACAACAGCACCAAACACCATTTCAAAGTCCACATATTTCACTCAATAGATTGATTTCACGCTTAAAAGAGTATAACCGACTTTTGACACCATAATGGCCCACTTATACCTTGAAATGGAAAAGCTCAAAACTCCAAGTGGGAAATTTTGAGCGTTAAAAGCCTTTAACATACGCCATAAAACACCACTAAACGCCACATATTTACCCAGCACAGGCGCGGAACACACTTCAAACACAACGAAACATTTATAGAAACCATAAAAACATACCATGGAAGCGTAATATTAGCGTCAGGAAATATTGGAAAAAAAGTATTTGACCCAACAGGCTGGTGACGGGTGGGTGAGGGCGGGTGTAGGGTGTTGGCTAGGGGACCGTCGGGGGGGAAGCGGCCTGGAGGCAACACCGGCGGCGGGACATCCATATATAGCCTTTATCATCTCACCAAACCAAAATTAAGCCACACAGAGAAATTTTGACTAGACTAAATGAAATGTTAGACTGGTGGCTACCTTGTGACACATGTTTGGCCGAGGGTAAGTGAAGGAAACAAATATGAGAGGGTAATACAGACGCCTTGCTCTTTTATGCTCCTTATACCATTACTTGAAAATATTTGCGTACTGTTTTCACTCTCATATGTAAAGAAAACCTAACATTAAGTGAATAGCCTTATAAATACCTTTAATAGACGAAGATTAGGCAGTGTGGTGAAGGCTTGCACGGTTTCTCATACTGATTGCCTCTTGGTGCTCCTTGAAAACTGTCGGTAATATAGCAACACTTCACTTTATTTGTGTGTGTGTGTGTGTGTGTGTGTGTGTGTGTGTGTGTGTGTGTGTGTGTGTGTGTGTGTGTGTGTGTCTCTGGGTGTGGATGTGCATGGGTCAGTATAGCCCACCGCCACAACTGTGTTCACCACCACCACCGCTAAGAGACTACTGCCGTAGCAAAAGGTTATCTGTGAAGTCAGGACGCATGTATATATGTTTATGATAACTATCTGTCACTAAATCTCTTATTAATGAGACGCTATGCTTATACAAATACAACATGTCGATTTATTGGTTATTGTGACATCTTCCTCTTCGTTATCGTGTCCAGCTTTTGTTATTTGTCAAAGCAGGAAATATTAAATTGTATCTTGTACAGCGAGTGTAGCAACTCCCGCGAGGCAATAAACAAGGTGCTTAAAAGGCAGACTGTACTATTTTTTCATTCACCATTTCTACCGCCTGATATACGAGTATTTCTGACAATAAACCAGGGTGACAGGACACTAAGTAGAGGAATATAGACTTTTTTTCTATCTACATGCACATCTATATTGTTAATCATTTACGAATTTATTGACTTATCTATCTGCCTGCCTATCCATCTATCTATTTGTTTGCCCAACTGTCCATTTACATATCTATCAACCCATCAAATTACCCGCTTATCCATCTATCTTCACACAAGCATATAAATACCACTACCACCACCACCAACACCACCACAACCACTGCCAGTTCCCGCATTAATTGCATCGCCAACCTTCCCCTACTGTTTCGTGTCAACCGGGGAGTCCCTGAAGACACATCCCTCCCAACCTACACGCTTTCGGACCCACGTAGCACGGGCGTGGGCGTCGGGTGACATATACGTGGTGTCAGGCGCTTATCCGATTCCCTTTGCCACTGTCGTCTTCATTGTTTCTCTACACACTTGTCAGGTCCCTACACGTGCACACTCGCGTACGGCAACACGTGCCTGGCCACGCGCACCACATACATCCTACGGTACACTTCTAAGCGCCTTCGTACCGCGCGATGCTTTTTCTGCCAAGGACAGGCGCCATTTGTCAAACAGACAATCAACCAGTGTGTCAGACAGTCAGTTAGTCAATCATTCAGTCATTCAGTCAGTTAGCCAAATAGTCAGTCAGCCAGATAGTCAGTCATTTAGTTAGTATTTTATTCATTTAATCAGTCAGTCAGTCAGTCAGTGAGTCAGTCCAAATATCAGTCAGTCAGTGAATCTATTAGTTAGACAGGCAATCTATCCATCAATCCGTCAATCTTTCAGCCACTCAATCAATCAATATTCACGATGCAAAACAAGCAAACACACCACCAATAGTTACCACCACAATCACCACCACCACCAATACACACCACACTGACATTGCCACCACCAACACTTTCTAAAGGTGTGTACACACTTACTGAATTTCCACGCATCGTTTCATCGTTGCGTATCACACTGTGATACAATACGATGCAACAGGGTATTGTACCCATTTTTTGCCTATCCGGGTGGTGTATCATCGTTGAGTGATGCAACAGTGTCATTCAGTTTGTTCCTGACCGTAGCCATGAGTGCAAATCTGCAGTTGTCTGTGGCCACGTTTAGTTTTATTCATGAACATCAAATCAATAAAAGGAAAAATGAATGACGGAGTTGGTGGGTGTCTACACTCTATGTATGTGTAATGAAACAATACTGTGTTGACTGACTTGAAATTCCAGCATGTGACGGAACTGTATCAAAACGTGACAAGGATACACACAACTGATTTTGTGTTTGTCTGCAATTGGGGTCAAAATTGCAAAAAATAATCATGCCCGTCCACGACAACACTGAACATGCAACTGGACGATCCCACGCTCCTTGTACACACACACACACACACACACACACACACACACACACACACACACACACGAAGGTTGGTGAGTTGTGTATCATTCCTTTGAGATGACGCCAAAATACCGAAAAATGGCGGATCAAACCCGTTGCGTAACTTTGTGTCATATTTTGACACGCAACGGTGAAGCACTATCCTGTCAACACTGCTACGCAACGGTGATCCGATACGTGGAAATGCAACAAGTGTGTACACGCCTTAATTAAAACACAAACAATATTCATACACAGTGTTACACCGCAACCCCGACCGCCCCCCTCCACCGCTCCTCTGGTCCCGCGGCACGCAGGGTGGCCAGCCAGACAGCCGAGGTGACTCTGGGCGGCGGACTAACCTTCCTTCAAGACGTGTTTGTGTCCGTGGTGGAGGAATGAACTGATGGTGGGAGTGGTGGTAGTGGAGGACAGGATTCAGAGTGAGTGAGTGAGTGAGTGAGTGAATAAGTGAGTGAGAAAGAGGACAGGAAAGAATAGAAGAAAGAGGAAAAATAAGAATATCTTATCAGAGCACAACATTTTCTCTCCTCTCCCCACCCCAGGTCTCGTGTCTGGTGATGAAATGGACGTCTGGTCAGTGGTGGTGGTGGTGGTCAGTTGCCAAATGAAAATATTCTACGTCACCAGCTCCACCTTGAAAAGTCGCTCCAGTTTGGTCATTACCACAGACTGATGGAAAGTTTCAAGTTAATTTGGGCAGCATGACGTTATGAGGATAATTAATATAATGATGTAAGAGCTGGAGAACCACTGATGAGAGAAGAGAGGCGAGAACTGAAGTGACAGGAAGCAGCACTTCCGGCTTGCGTCACGTGAGCGTATTGCGCGCTGGTTGGGCACGTGGTAAGAACCCAGTGAGCATGGCGGGAACTTAGTGAGCGTGGCGGGAGCCTGATCACATGCGTGTTATGACCGTAGTTAAACCCGATTGGACACAGTGATATCGTAGCGATATCAAGGGACGTACGCAGTAAAGGCTTGGTAGATACGTAGCAGTGGAGGGATTTCGCAATTCCATCACGTCTCCACTACGTCCTCAAAAATTTTATGAACGTGTTGAGAACCTGCTGCGCGTAGTAAGGACCGCCTCTGGTGTGATGGGGCCTTGACACGGAGAGTTTATCCCTGTCAGTGACGCACACCAAACTTGTCTCGGGAGCCTCGCTCGTCTCCTCTCCACCTCCCCCTCCCCCGCTGTTCCCCACACTCTCATCACTCGCCTTTTAAATCTCATTGATGTTTACTTGATTGATTGATAAGTTTATTGTTATAGCAGTGTATACACCATCGAACTGTTGTCAATTTATGTATGAATGAACCTAACAAATTACCAGCTTATGTATCTATCTATCTACACACAAGCATGTAGATATCTCCACCAGCACCGCCAACACCCACACCTGCCCACCTTCGCCATCATGAACGGCAGTGTGTCAGTTTACACAATACTACTAGTATTTCCATGCCACTATATTGCAGCATCATATCACCTCAGACGCTGGTCAACAAGACGAGACACAGCAAGGAGACCAGACCAGACCAGACGACACGAGAGAGAGAGAGAGAGAGAGAGAGAGAGAGAGAGAGAGAGAGAGAGAGAGAGAGAGAGAGAGAGAGAGAGAGAGAGAG
>NC_059282.1:499769-529769 GCF_017591435.1 Portunus trituberculatus
CAAAACTCAGAAAAGCAGGCAAAACACAATATGTGTCTAAGGAAGTGAAATATGTCAAAAGTGGGTTATTTTAGTGTATTCTAGCGTTTTATGCACCAAACTCATAAATGCAGGCAAAACACTATATTTGTTAAAACGTCTTATTCATGTGTTTTAAGGTGTTTTAAGAAAAAAACTATCTCGATTGAAAATTGTGCTTATTCGTCATTTTACATTATTTTGCTTCAAAACCATAAAATTGATGAAAACAAGCTAGTATAGAGAATCCAAAGTAAAATTAAGAAAAACGTGTAATTTAATCAGTTTTTAGCTGTTTTCCACCAAAACACAGAAATGTTATGAAAACACACTATTTGTCTAAAGAACTGAAATATGTAAAAAATGGGTTATTTTGGTGTATTCCAGCGTTTTATGCAACAAAACTCAGAATTGCAGGCAAAACACACTATTTGTCTAAGGAAGTGAAATATGTCAAAAAGGTTATTTTGGTGTATTCCAGCGTTTTATGTAACAAAACTCAGAATTGCAGGCAAAACACACTATTTGTCAAAGATAGTAAAATATGTCAAAAAGGGGTTATTTTGGTGTATTCCAGCGTTTTATGTAACAAAACTCAGAATTGCAGGGAAAACACACTATTTGTTTAAGGAAGTGAAATATGTCAAAAAGGGGTTATTTTGATGTATTCCAGCGTTTTATGAACCAAAACTCAGAAATGCAGGCAAAACACAATATATGTCTAAGGAAGTGAAATATGTCAAAAGTGGGTTATTTTAGTGTATTCTAGCGTTTTATGCACAAAACTCATAAATGCAGGCAAAACACTATATTTATTAAACGTCTTATTCATGTGTTTTAAGGTGTTTTATGAAAAAAAAACTATCTCGATTGAAAATTGTGCTTATTCGTCATTTTACATTATTTTGCTTCAAAACGATAAAATTGATGAAAACAAGCTAGTATAGAGAATCCAAAGTAAAATTAAGAAAAACGTGTAATTTAATCAGTTTTAGCTGTTTTCCACCAAAACACAGAAATGCTACGGAAACACACTATTTGTCTAAGGAACTGAAATATGTAAAAAATGGGTTATTTTGGTGTATTCCAGCGTTTTATGCAACAAAACTCAGAATTGCAGGCAAAACACACTATTTGTCTAAAGAAGTGAAATATGTGAAAAAGGGGTTATTTTGGTGTATTCCAGCGTTTTATGTAACAAAACTCAGAATTGCAGGCAAAACACACTATTTGTCTAAGGAAGTGAAATATGTCAAAAGTGGGTTATTTTAGTGTATTCTAGCGTTTTATGCACAAAACTCATAAATGCAGGCAAAACACTATATTTATTAAAACGTCTTATTCATGTGTTTTTTAAGGTGTTTTATGAATAAAAAAACTATCTCGATTGAAAATTGTGCTTATTCGTCATTTTACATTATTTTGCTTCAAAACGATAAAATTGATGAAAACAAGCTAGTATAGAAAATCCAAAGTAAAATTAAGAAAAACGTGTAATTTAATCAGTTTTTAGCTGTTTTCCACCAAAACACAGAAATGCTACGGAAACACTATTTGTCTAAGGAACTGAAATATGTAAAAAATGGGTTATTTTGGTGTATTCCAGCGTTTTATGCAACAAAACTCAGAATTGCAGGCAAAACACACTATTTGTCTAAGGAAATGAAATATGTGAAAAAGGGGTTATTTTGGTGTATTCCAGCGTTTTATGTAACAAAACTCAGAATTGCAGGGAAAACACACTATTTGTCTAAGGTAGTGAAATATGTCAAAAGGGGTTATTTTGGTGTATTCCAGCGTTTTATGTAACAAAACTCAGAATTGCAGGGAAAACACACTATTTGTTTAAGGAAGTGAAATATGTGAAAAAGGGGTTATTTTGATGTATTCAAGCGTTTTATGAACAAAAACTCAGAAACACAACCATAAAACCATAAAATTGATGAAAACAAGCTAGTGTAGAGAATCCAAAGTAAAATTAAGAAAAACGTGTAATTTTATTAGTTTTTAGCTGTTTTCCACAAAAACACAGAAATGCTATGGAAACACACTATTTGTCTAATGAACTGAAATATGTAAAAAATGTGTTATTTTGGTGTATTCCAGCGTTTTATGCAACAAAACTTAGAATTGCAGGCAAAGTACACTATTTGTCTAAGGAAGTGAAATATGTGAAAAAGTGGTTATTTTGGTGTATTCCAGCGTTTTATGTAACAAAACTCAGAATTGCAGGCAAAACACACTATTTGTTTATGGTAGTGAAATATGTCAAAAAGGGGTTATTTTGGTGTATTCCAGCGTTTTATGTAACAAAACTCAGAATTGCAAGGAAAACACATTATTTGTTTAAGGAAGTGAAATATGTCAAAAAGGGGTTATTTTGATGTTAGACAGGTCGATATAACACTTGACCCACAACAAATTGCAACAAAAGGTTTTTCGGTGGTTTTCAGTTCCACTGTATATACTGATCAACAGAAAAAAAGTCTACCAAAATCTGACGCCCGGAAATGAGTTAAAACTGAGTCATTTCAAAGATGGCCGCCACCGAGCTTTGAAATCACGAAAACAGCTATAACGTTTTCAAAAATTGTCATAGAAACGGTTATATGTCATGGTTTTAAGGGACCAGCAAGCCATTGGTGTAAATGACATTCATATGTAACCAATATTTTACCTGCTAAAAAGGGAACAAAAACTCAGGAAGAAAAATCAATAGAATTTCCATTTTAACCAAAATGACTGAACAGCTGGTGCCAATGAAACATTTTCTTGTGAGCATTGCATAATGACAGTTCAGGTTACATATTTATTCCTCATCACTGTCTTCTAGTTCCTGAAAGACTTGATTTAGTGGATTGTCACAACACGAAACCTGGCATGATCCACATGCAGGCGTACACAAGCCCATTTTTTTCTGCAGCTGCAACGAGGTGTGCCAAAGCTGTGGTGCAATTGCAGTGTATCACCTTCAGAAGAGTGTTTGGTGCAGCATTCATGTCAGTCATGATAGGTACAAATCGATTGTCCACAAGTCCCCAGCCCCAGTCCAGAGGATCGAGGTTACCCTCCATCCCCATCCAAACCATGACCTGGTAATACACTCGCAGACAATGAAACTTGGTGGCAGATTCCGTTAAGACGTTCAGGTGTAATGAAAGACTTAGCAGCAGCGACCTTCTTGCTGAATATCTTGTAACGCATGTCTGCCAGAGAACTTGTGCTTTCCCCAAAATATAACAGCCATCGCTTGGCTGCCAAGTTTCTTTATTTTAGTTGGGCTCACGCCCTTGAAGTGAATGTATCTGCAACAACTGGAGGACTTGATCATCTTTCACGAGTTTCTGAAACACTGATTTCTTTCCAATGCCGTACACACGAGAAGTTGAGTCACATCCTGTGAAGGCGTTCAGGAATAAGAGCTGGGTGCATAACTTATTTCCAAGAAGATGTTTCATCCGATTGATGTCATATACTTTGATACTGCTTCTTGATTGGTTGTCTGATCTAAAATATAGCGGTTTTCCATCTGGTATACAGTAATGGAGCAATAGCACCAACAAATCTGTGTCCTCTCCGATTAGTGTGGTGGAATATAGGATTGTGCTGTTTACGGCTGTCTTGGCAATGTCCACATCAGCGTTCTGCTTGAATAACTGTATAGCCCACTTTCCTCAGTTCATCACCTATTAAGGTGATCAGCTGTTGTTTGTTACTACTGACAGATAAGAATTCATCTCCCTTTCCATCAAATTTAGTATCTCCGGTTAGGTTTACAGTTGGATAGTTGTTGGCATGTCTTCGTCTCTGCTGAGTGTTATCCTTTATCGAACCTGCACCATACCCATCAAACACAACAGTTGCTGTTCCATAGTGTTTTGTTGTGAAGTCTGCATATGCTTTGGCTATTTTGCCATATGTATCTCCCTTCCTCCACTTGAGCTTGTGCAGAAAGGATCCACCATCAAGCACGTACCTTTCAGTCTTGAGGTGGGCTGAAGTTGAGGTGTCAGGTGTTTTTCACTTGTGTCTTGGTACAGTGGTCGTTGATGGCTTGAGCGAGCTGAGGCTTGTCAGCCTTCCTCAAAATCTTGTTGTCCTCAAAGAGGGATGGCGGGTATGGACTGAGCTCAAAACTCATCACGTCCTCAAGT
Organism: Portunus trituberculatus; assembly: GCF_017591435.1. Lineage (NCBI taxonomy): Eukaryota > Metazoa > Arthropoda > Malacostraca > Decapoda > Portunidae > Portunus > Portunus trituberculatus. The sequence goes on from NC_059282.1 coordinate 503,942, forward strand.
GACTGGAACAGCACACTGGGGTCGATGGTTCTGTGAGGAGCAACTTGGAGAGCTGTAGAACTTCCCAGGGTCTTTGCTTTCTCTGTTCTTTTGATGGAAAAGGAAAACACAGGTTGTCCAATCATTCTCTTGATAATTTTGTTCCCAATAGCTTCATACTCATGCACGTTGACGTCTTCGTTTGCCACGATACCATTTATGATGTTTCTTAATGTAGGGTCAGAGGAGAATGGAGAAAATGCAGTCAACTTTGTGCTTAACTTTGAAAGGTCGGATGCAATTCTGGCACCAGTTGCTTCTGCTGTTCGTTTTATGAACCAAAACTCAGAAATGCAGGCAAAACACAATATATGTCTAAGGAAGTGAAATATGTCAAAAGTGGGTTATTTTAGTGTATTCTAGCGTTTTATGCACACAAACTCATAAATGCAGGCAAAACACTATATTTTTGAAACGTCTTATTCATGTGTTTTTCATTCATTTTTGTATGAAAAAAATCTATCTCAATTGAAAATTGTGCTTATTCGTAATTTTACATTATTTTGCTTCAAAACGATAAAATTGATGAAAACAAGCTATTATAGAGAATCCAAAGTAAAATTAAGAAAACGTTTAATTTAATCAAGTTTTTTCTGTTTTCCACCAAAACACGGAAATGCTACGAAATCACACTATTTGTCTAAGGATCTGAAATATGTAAAAAAACGGGTTATTTTTGTGTATTCCACCGTTTTATGCAACAACACTCAAAATTGCAGGCAAAACACACTATTTGTCTAAGGAAGTGAAATATGTCAAAAAAGGGTTATTTTGGTGCATTCCAGCGTTTTATGTAACAAAACTCAGAATTGCAGGCAAAACATATTTGTCTTAGGTAGTGAAATATGTCAAAAAAGGGTTATTTTGGTGCATTCCAGCGTTTTATGTAACAAAACTCAGAATTACAGGGAAAACACACTATTTGTTTAAGGAAGTGAAATATGTCAAAAAAGGGTTATTTTGATGTATTCCAGCGTTTTATGAACCAAAACTCAGAAATGCAGGCAAAACACAATATATGTCTAAGGAAGTGAAATATGTCAAAAGTGGGTTATTTTAGTGTATTCTAGCGTTTTATGCACCAAACTCATAAATGCAGGCAAAACACTATATTTGTTAAAACGTCTTATTCATGTGTTTTATAGGTGTTTTATGAAAAAAACTATCTCGATTGAAAATTGTGCTTATTCGTCATTTTACATTATTTTGCTTCAAAACGATAAAATTGATGAAAACAAGCTAGTATAGAGAATCCAAAGTAAAATTAAGAAAAACGTGTAATTTAATAAGTTTTAGCTGTTTTCCACCAAAACACAGAAATGCTACGGAAAACACACTATTTGTCTAAGGAACTGAAATATGTAAAAAATGGGTTATTTTGGTGTATTCCAGCGTTTTATGCAACAAAACTCAGAATTGCAGGCAAAACACACTATTTGTCTAAGGAAGTGAAATATGTGAAAGCGTTTTAGGGGTTATTTTGGTGTATTCCAGCGTTTTATGTAACAAAACTGTATTCCAGCGTTTTATGAACAAAACTCAGAAATGCAGGCAAAACACAATATATGTCTAAGGAAGTGAAATATGTCAAAAGTGGGTTATTTTAGTGTATTCTAGCGTTTTATGCACCAAACTCATAAATGCAGGCAAAACACTATATTTGTTAAAACGTCTTATTCATGTGTTTTTAAGGTGTTTTATGAAAAAAAACTATCTCGATTGAAAATTGTGCTTATTCGTCATTTTACATTATTTTGCTTCAAAACGATAAAATTGATGAAAACAAGCTAGTATAGAGAATCCAAAGTAAAATTAAGAAAAACGTGTAATTTAATCAGTTTTAGCTGTTTTCCACCAAAACACAGAAATGCTACAAAACACACTATTTGTCTAAGGAACTGAAATATGTAAAAAATGGTTTATTTTGGTGTATTCCAGCGTTTTATGCAACAAAACTCAGAATTGCAGGCAAAACACACTATTTGTCTAAGGAAGTGAAATATGTGAAAAGGGGTTATTTTGGTGTATTCCAGCGTTTTATGTAACAAAACTCAGAATTGCAGGGAAAACACACTATTTGTTTAATTTGGTGTATTCCAGCGATTTATGTAACAAAACTCAGAATTGCAGGGAAAACACACTATTTGTTTAAGGAAGTGAAATATGTCAAAAAAGGGTTATTTTGATGTATTCCAGCGTTTTATGAACCAAAACTCAGAAATGCAGGCAAAACACAATATATGTCTAAGGAAGTGAAATATGTCAAAAGTGGGTTATTTTAGTGTATTCTAGCGTTTTATGCACCAAACTCATAAATGCAGGCAAAACACTATATTTGTTAAAACTTCTTATTCATGTGTTTTTAAGGTGTTTTATGAAAAAAACTATCTCGATTGAAAATTGTGCTTATTCGTCATTTTACATTATTTTGCTTCAAAACGATAAAATTAATGAAAACAAGCTAGTATACAGAATCCAAAGTAAAATTAAGAAAAACATGTAATTTAATCAGATTTTACCTGTTTTCCACCAAAACACAGAAATGCTATGAAAACACACTATTTGTCTAAGGAACTGAAATATGTAAAAAATTTTGGTGTATTCCAGCGTTTTATGCAACAAAACTCAGAATTGCAGGCAAAACACACTATTTGTCTAAAGAAGTGAAATATGTGAAAAAGGGGTTATTTTGGTGTATTCCAGCGTTTTATGTAACAAAACTCAGAATTGCAGGCAAAACACACTATTTGTCTAAGGTAGTGAAATATGTCAAAAGGGGTTATTTTGGTGTATTCAGCGTTTTATGTAACAAAACTCAGAATTGCAGGGAAAACACACTATTTGTTTAAGGAAGTGAAATATGTCAAAAAAGGGTTATTTTGATGTATTCCAGCGTTTTATGAACCAAAACTCAGAAATGCAGGCAAAACACAATATATGTCTAAGGAAGTGAAATATGTCAAAAGTGGGTTATTTTAGTGTATTCTAGCGTTTTATGCACCAAACTCATAAATGCAGGCAAAACACTATATTTGTTAAAACGTCTTATTCATGTGTTTTAAGGTGTTTTATGAAAAAAAACTATCTCGATTGAAAATTGTGCTTATTCGTCATTTTACATTATTTTGCTTCAAAACGATAAAATTGATGAAAACAAGCTAGTATAGAGAATCCAAAGTAAAATTAAGAAAAACGTGTAATTTAATCAGTTTTAGCTGTTTTCCACCAAAACACAGAAATGCTATGAAAACACTATTTGTCTAAAGGAACTGAAATATGTAATAAATGGGTTATTTTGGTGTATTCCAGCGTTTTATGCAACAAAACTCAGAATTGCAGGCAAAACACACTATTTGTCTAAGGAAGTGAAATATGTCAAAAAGGGTTATTTTGGTGTATTCCAGCGCAAAACTCAGAATTGCAGGCAAAACACACTATTTGTCTACAAAACTCAGAATTGCAGGCAAAACACACTATTTGTCTGAAATATGTCAAAAGGGGTTATTTTGATGTATTCCAGCGTTTTATGAACCAAAACTCAGAAATGCAGGCAAAACACAATATATGTCTAAGGAAGTGAAATATGTCAAAAGTGGGTTATTTTAGTGTATTCTAGCGTTTTATGCACCAAACTCATAAATGCAGGCAAAACACTATATTTGTTAAAACGTCTTATTCATGTGTTTTAAGGTGTTTTATGAAAAAAACTATCTCGATTGAAAATTGTGCTTATTCGTCATTTTACATTATTTTGCTTCAAAACGATAAAATTGATGAAAACAAGCTAGTATAGAGAATCCAAAGTAAAATTAAGAAAAACGTGTAATTTTATTAGTTTTTAGCTGTTTTCCACAAAACACAGAAATGCTATGGAAACACACTATTTGTCTAAGGAACTGAAATATGTAAAAAATGGGTTATTTTGGTGTATTCCAGCGTTTTATGCAACAAAACTCAGAATTGCAGGCAAAACACACTATTTGTCTAAGGAAGTGAAATATGTCAAAAAGGGTTATTTTGGTGTATTCCAGCGTTTTATGTAACAAAACTCAGAATTGCAGGCAAAACACACTATTTGTCAAAGGAAGTGAAATATGTCAAAAGGGGTTATTTTGGTGTATTCCAGCGTTTTATGTAACAAAACTCAGAATTGCAGGAAAACACACTATTTGTTTAAGGAAGTGAAATATGTCAAAAGGGTTATTTTGATGTATTCCAGCGTTTTATGAACCAAAACTCAGAAATGCAGGCAAAACACAATATATGTCTAAGGAAGTGAAATATGTCAAAAGTGGGTTATTTTAGTGTATTCTAGCGTTTTATGCACCAAACTCATAAATGCAGGCAAAACACTATATTTGTTAAAACGTCTTATTCATGTGTTTTAAGGTGTTTTATGAAAAAAACTATCTCGATTGAAAATTGTGCTTATTCGTCATTTTACATTATTTTGCTTCAAAACGATAAAATTGATGAAAACAAGCTAGTATAGAGAATCCAAAGTAAAATTAAGAAAACGTGTAATTTAATCAGTTTTTAGCTGTTTTCCACCAAAACACAGAAATGCTATGGAAACACACTATTTGTCTAAGGAACTGAAATATGTAAAAATGGGTTATTTTGGTGTATTCCAGCGTTTTATGCAACAAAACTCAGAATTGCAGGCAAAACACACTATTTGTCTAAGGAAGTGAAATATGTGAAAAAGTGGTTATTTTGGTGTATTCCAGCGTTTTATGTAACAAAACTCAGAATTGCAGGCAAAACACACTATTTGTTTAAGGTAGTGAAATATGTCAAAAAAGGGTTATTTTGGTGTATTCCAGCGTTTTATGTAACAAAACTCAGAATTGCAGGGAAAACACACTGTTTGTTTAAGGAAGTGAAATATGTCAAAAAAGGGTTATTTTGATGTATTCCAGCGTTTTATGAACCAAAACTCAGAAATGTAGGCAAAACACAATATATGTCTAAGGAAGTGAAATATGTCAAAAGTGGGTTATTTTAGTGTATTCTAGCGTTTTATGCACCAAACTCATAAATGCAGGCAAAACACTATATTTGTTAAAACGTCTTATTCATGTGTTTTAAGGTGTTTTATGAAAAAAAACTATCTCGATTGAAAATTGTGCTTATTCGTCATTTTACATTATTTTGCTTCAAAACGATAAAATTGATGAAAACAAGCTAGTATAGAGAATCCAAAGTAAAATTAAGAAAAACGTGTAATTTTATCAGTTTTAGCTGTTTTCCACCAAAACACAGAAATGCTATGGAAACACTATTTGTCTAAGGAACTGAAATATGTAAAAATGGGTTATTTTGGTGTATTCCAGCGTTTTATGCAACAAAACTCAGAATTGCAGGCAAAACACACTATTTGTCTAAGGAAGTGAAATATGTCAAAAAGGGGTTATTTTGGTGTATTCCAGCGTTTTATGTAACAAAACTCAGAATTGCAGGCAAAACACACTATTTGTCAAAGGTAGTAAAATATGTCAAAAAGGGTTTATTTTGTTGTATTCCAGCGTTTTATGTAACAAAACTCAGAATTGCAGGGAAAACACACTATTTGTTTAAGGAAGTGAAATATGTCAAAAAGGGGTTATTTTGATGTATTTCAGCGTTTTATGAACCAAAACTCAGAAATGCAGGCAAAACACAATATATGTCTAAGGAAGTGAAATATGTCAAAAGTGGGTTATTTTAGTGTATTCTAGCGTTTTATGCACCAAACTCATAAATGCAGGCAAAACACTATATTTGTTAAAACGTCTTATTCATGTGTTTTTAAGGTGTTTTATGAAAAAAAAATATCTCGATTGAAAATTGTGCTTATTCGTCATTTTACATTATTTTGCTTCAAAACGATAAAATTGATGAAAACAAGCTAGTATAGAGAATCCAAAGTAAAATTAAGAAAAACCTGTAATTTAATCAGTTTTTAGCTGTTTTATACCAAAACACAGAAATGCTATGGAAACACTATTTGTCTAAGTAACTGAAATATGTAAAAAAATGAGTTATTTTGGTGTATTCCAGCGTTTTATGCAACAAAACTCAGAATTGCAGGCAAAACACACTATTTGTCTAAGGAAGTAATATATGTCAAAAAGAAGTTAATTTGGTGTAATCCAAAATCGTGCTTATTCGTCATTTTACATTATTTTGCTTCAAAACCATAAAATTGATGAAAACAAGCTAGTATAGAAAATCCAAAGTAAAATTAAGAAAAACATGTAATTTTATTAGTTTTTAGCTGTTTTCCACAAAAACACAGAAATGCTATGGAAACACTATTTGTCTAAGGAACTGAAATATGTAAAAAATGGGTTATTTTGGTGTATTCCAGCGTTTTATGCAACAAAACTCAGAATTGCAGACAAAACACACTATTTGTCTAAGGAAGTAATATATGTCAAAAAGAAGTTAATTTGGTGTAATCCAACGTTTTATGTAACAAAACTCATATATGCAGGCAAAACACATGATTTGTCAAAGATAGTAAAATATGTCAAAAAGGGGTTATTTTGGTGTATTCCAGCGTTTTATGTAACAAAACTCAGAATTGCAGGAAAACACACTATTTGTTTAAGGAAGTGAAATATGTCAAAAGGGTTATTTTGATGTATTCCAGCGTTTTATGAACCAAAACTCAGAAATGCAGGCAAAACACAATATATGTCTAAGGAAGTGAAATATGTCAAAAGTGGGTTATTTTAGTGTATTCTAGCGTTTTATGCACCAAACTCATAAATGCAGGCAAAACACTATATTTATTAAAACGTCTTATTCATGTGTTTTTAAGGTGTTTTATGAAAAAAACTATCTCGATTGAAAATCGTGCTTATTCGTCATTTTACATTATTTTGCTTCAAAACCATAAAATTGATGAAAACAAGCTAGTGTAGAGAATCCAAAGTAAAATTAAGAAAAACGTGTAATTTTATTAGTTTTTAGCTGTTTTCCACAAAAACACAGAAATGCTATGGAAACACACTATTTGTCTAATGAACTAAAATATGTAAAAAATGTGTTATTTTGGTGTATTCCAGCGTTTTATGCAACAAAACTCAGAATTGCAGGCAAAACACACTATTTGTCTAAGGAAGTGAAATATGTGAAAAAGTGGTTATTTTGGTGTATTCCAGCGTTTTATGTAACAAAACTCAGAATTGCAGGCAAAACACACTATTTGTTTAAGGTAGTGAAATATGTCAAAAAGGGGTTATTTTGGTGTATTCCAGCGTTTTATGTAACAAAACTCAGAATTGCAGGGAAAACACACTATTTGTTTAAGGAAGTGAAATATGTCAAAAGGGGTTATTTTGATGTATTCCAGCGTTTTATGAACCAAAACTCAAAAATGCAGGCAAAACACAATATATGTCTAAGGAAGTGAAATATGTCAAAAGTGGGTTATTTTAGTGTATTCTAGCGTTTTATGCACCAAACTCATAAATGCAGGCAAAACACAATATTTGTTAAAACGTCTTATTCATGTGTTTTTAAGGTGTTTTATGAAAAAAACTATCTCGATTGAAAATTGTGCTTATTCGTCATTTTACATTATTTTGCTTCAAAACCATAAAATTGATAAAAACAAGCTAGTATAGAGAATCCAAAGTAAAATTAAGAAAAACGTGTAATTTAATCAGTTTTTAGCTGTTTTATACCAAAACACAGAAATGCTACGGAAACACACTATTTGTCTAAGGAACTGAAATATGTAAAAAAATGGTTATTTTGGTGTATTCCAGCGTTTTATGCAACAAAACTCAGAATTGCAGGCAAAACACACTATTTGTGTAAGAAAGTGAAATATGTGAAAAAGGGGTTATTTTGGTGTATTCCAGCGTTTTATGTAACAAAACTCAGAATTGCAGGCAAAACACACTATTTGTCTACGGTAGTGAAATATGTCAAAGTGGGTGGCAAACCACACTATTTGCCTAAGAAAGTGAAATATGTCAAAATAGGGTTATTTTGGTGTATTCCAGCGTTTTATGCAACAAAATTCACAATTGCAGGCAAAACACACTATTTGTCTTCGCAAGTGAAATATGTCAAAAAAGGGTTATTTTGGTGTATTCCAGCGTTTTATGAACCAAAACTCAGAAATGCAGGCAAAACACACTATTTGTTTAAGGAACTGAAATAGATTCTCTATTTTAGCTTGTTTTCATCAATTTTATCGTTTTTAAGCAAAACAATGTAAAATGACGACTAAGTAAAATTTTGAATCAAGATATTTTTTTTTTCATAAAACACCTTAAAAACACATAAATAAGACGTTTTAACAAATATAGTGTTTTGCTTGCATTTCTGAGTTTGGTGCGAACGAAACTCAGATTTGCAGGGAAAACACACTATTTGTCTAAGGAACTGAAATATGTAAAAAATGGGTTTTTTTCGTGTATTCCAACGTTTTATGCAACAAAACTCAGAATTGCAGGCAAAACACACTATTTGTCTAAGAAAGTGGAATATGTCAAAAATTGAATATTTTGGTGTATTCCACCGTTTTATGTAACAAAACTGAGATTTCCAGGGAAAACACACTATTTGCCTAAAGAAGTGATATATGTCAAAAAGGGGTTATTTTAGTGTATTCCAGCGTTTTATGCAACAAAAATCACAATTGCAAGCAAAACACAATATTTGTCTAAGGAACTGAAATATGTCAAAAATGGGTTTTTTTAGTGTATTCCAGCGTTTTATGCACCAACACTCAGAAATGCAAGCAAACACTATAAATGTCTTATTTATGTATTTTTGAGGTGTTTTATGAAAAAAAAACTATCTCGATTGAAAATTTTGCTTATTCGTCATTTTACATTGTGTTGCTTCAAAACGATAAAATTGATGAAAACAAGCTACTTTAGAGAATCCAAAGTAAAATTAAGAAAAATGTGAAATTTTATCAGTTTTTAGCTTTTTTCCCCAAAAACACAAAAATGCTATTTGTGTAAGGAACGTAAATATGTCAAAAATAGCTTATTTTGGTGTATTCTAGCGTTTTATGGAACAAAACTCAGAATTGCAGGCAAAACACACTATTTGTCTACGCAAGTGAAATATGTCAAAAGGGTTTTTTTGGTGTATTCCAGCGTTTTATGAACCAAAACTCAGAAATGCAGGCAAAAAACACTATTTGTCTAAGAAATTGAAATAGATTATCTATTTTAGCTTGTTTTCATCAATTTTATTGTTTTTAAACAAAACAACGTGAAATGACGAATAAGTAAAATTTTAGTCGAGATAGTTTTTTCATAAAACACCTTGAAAACATATAAATAAGACGTTTTAACAAATATAGTGTTTTGCTTGCATTTCTGATTTTGGTGCAAACGAAACTATTTGTTTAAGGAACTGAAATATGTCAAAAATGGGTTATTTTCCTGTATTCCAGCGTTTTATGCAACAAAACTCAGAATTGCAGGCAAAATACACTATTTATCTAAGGAAGTGAAATATGTCAAAAATGGAATAATTTGGTGTATTCCACCGTTTTATGTAACAAAACTCAGATTTGCAGGGAAAAGACACTATTTGTCTAAAGAAATGAAATATGTCAAAATGGGGTTATTTTGATGTATTCCAGGGTTTTTTGAACCAAAACTCAGAAATGCAAGCAAAAAACAATATTTGTCTAAGGATCTGAAATATGTCAAAAATGGGTTGTTTTAGTGTATTCTAGCGTTTTTTATGCACCAAACTCAGAAATGCAGGCAAAACACTTTATTTGTTAAAACGTCTTATTTATGTGTTTTTAAGGTGTTTTATGAAAAAAAAACTATCTCGATTGAAAATTTTGCTTATTCGTCACATTACATTGTTTTCCTTCAAAACGATAAAATTTATGAAAACAAGCTAGTATAGAGAATCCAGAGTATAATTTAAAAAAACGAGAAATTTTACCAGTTTTTAGCTTTTTTCCACCAAAACACAAAAATGCCAAGGAAACACACTGTTTGTATAAGGAACGGAAATATGTAAAAAATGGGTTATTTTGGTGTATTCTAGCGTTTTATGCAACAAAACTCACAATTGCAAGGAAAACACAATATTTGTCTAAGTAACTGAAATATGCCAAAAATGGGTTATTTTATTGTATTCTAGCGTTTTATGCACCAAACTCAAACACCAAACTCTATGGAACTGAATTATGTAAAAAATGTGTTATTTTGGTGTATTCCAGCGTTTTATACAACACAAATCACAGTAGCAGGCAAAACACACTATTTTATTAAGGTACTAAAATATGTCAAAAAGGGATTATTTGGGTGTATTCCAGCATTTTATTCACCAACATTCTGAAATGCATTTTATTTTGATGTATTCAAGCGTTTTATGCACCAACATTCTGAAATGCAGGCAAAACACATTATATGTCTAAGGAACTGATATATATAAAAAATGGGTTATTTCGGTGTATTCTAGCGTTTTATGCAACGCAACTCAGAATAGCAGTCAAAACACATTATTTTTTTAAGGAACTAAATTATGTCGAAAAGGGATTATTTGGGTGTATTCCATCGTTTCAGGCACCAAAATTTTGAAATGCAGGCAAAACACACTATTTGTGTAAGGAACAGAAATATGCCAAAAATGGGTTATTTTTGTGTATTCTAGCGCTTTATGCACCAAACTCAGAAGTGCAGGCAAAACACTCTATTTATTAAATTGTATTATGTATGTTTTTTTAAGGTGTTTTATGAAAAAAAAATATCTCCATTAAAAATTTTGCTTATTCGTCATTTTACATTATTTAGCTTCAAAACGATGAAATTGATGAAAACAAGCTAGTATAGAGAATCCAAAGTAAAATTAACAAATGCATGGTATTTTAGTAGATTTTAGCTCTTTTCCACCAAAACATAGAAATACTACGCAAACACACTGTTTGTCTAAGGAACTGAAATATGTCAAAAATGTTTTTTTTTTGGGTGTATTCCAGCGTTTTATGCACCAACACTCTGAAATGCAGGCAAAACACATAATTTGTTTAAGGAACTGAAATATGTAAATAATGTGTTATTTTGGTGTATTCCAGCGTTTTATGCATTAAACTTAGAAGAGCAAGCAAAACACACAATTTTTTAAGGAATTATATTATGTCAAAAAGGGATTATTTGGGTGTATTCCAGAGTTTTATGCACCAAAACTATTTGTGTAAAGAACTGAATTTTTTTAAGGAACTATATTATGTCAAAAATGGTTTATTTTTGTGTATTCTAGAGTTTTATGCACCAAACTCAGAAATGTACGCAAAGCACAATATTTGTTAAAACGTCTTATTTATGTGTTTTAAGGTGTTTTATGAAAAAAAGGCTATCTTGATTAAAAATTTTGCTTATTCGTCATTTTACAATGTTTTGCGTCAAAACGATAAAATTGATTAAAAAACAAACTAGTATAGAGAATGCAAAGTAAATTTTTAAAAAATGTGGTATTTTAGTAGTGTTTTAGCTTTTTTCCACCAAAACACAGAAATGCTACGAAAAAACACTATTTGTATAAGGAACTGAAATTATGTCAATAATGGGTTATTATGGTGTATTCCAGCGTTTTATGCACCAACATTCTGAAATTTCTCCGATTTATTACGAGATGTTGGGAAAGTGGTTTTCAACCCCCTGGGGGATTATGATCCGGGTCCAGGACAACAGCTAGCTGAGCCTTCTCTCGGGTGTTGACCTTCAACTCTTCCTGTCAGCGGTAGTACGCCTTCAGGTGGTTAACATGAACTACCCTCCGCTTCTTTTTTTTTTTTTTTTTTTTTTTTCTTACGTAGGGAAGAGGGCCAGCCAAGGCCAAAAAAAAAAAAAAAAGAAAGTTAGAAAAAAGCCCACATGAGCGCTGGCTCTCCAAAGAGTACAAAAAGTGCCAAAACCGTCAGCCAGAATTAGGGGAGCAAATGCCTCGATACCTCCCTCTTCAAAGAAGACAAGTAGGAATTCGGAAATACAGATGCAGGAAGGGAGTTCCAGAGTTTACCAGTGAAAGGGATGAATATGTCAATAACATAAATATGTCAAAAACGGGTTATTTTGGATCATTTTAGCGTTTTATGCGCCAAAACCCAGAAATGCAGGCAAAACCCACTATTTGTGTAAACAACTGAAATATGACAAAAATGGGTTATTTTTGTGTATTCTAGCGTTTTATGCACAAAACTCAGAAATACACGCAAAAAACTATATTTGTTAACACGTCTTATTTATGTGTTTTTAAGGTGTTTTATGAAAAAAAAACTATCTCGATTGTAAATTTTGCTTATTCTTCATTTTTCATTGTTTTGCCTCAAAATGATAAACTTCATAAAAACAAGCTAGTATAGAGAATCCGAAGTAAAATTAACAAAAACGTAGTATTATAGTAGCTTTTAGCTTTTTTGCACAAGAACACAGAAATGCTACGAAAACAGTATTTGTCGAAGGAAATGAAATACGTCAAAAATTTCTTATTCCAGCGTTTTATGCAACAAAACTCAGAATAGCAGGCAAAACACACTAATTGTCTTAGGAACTGAAATATGTCAAAAAGGGGTTATTTTGGTGTATTCCAGCTTTTATACAACAAAACTCAGAATAGCAGGCAAAACACACAATTTATCTAAGAAACTGAAACATGTCAAAAAGGGGTTATTTTGGTGTAATCCAACGTTTTATAAACCAAAACCCAGAAATGCAGGCAAAACACACTATTTGTGTAAGAAACTGAAATATGTGAAGAATGGGTTATTTTGGTGTATATATATATATATATATATATATATATATATATATATATATATATATATATATATATATATATATATATATATATATATATATATATATATATATATATATATATGTGATGGGCACCGTCTTAATCCCCTTTAATTTATTATTTCATTATATGTGTAGCCTATGGCTACCCAGCGAGGGCCCCTCGGGCTGTTCTGCTGACCAGACAACCCGTCTCCCTCTCTCCACCATTTTGTGTGCCTGCAAGCTTCATATCAGTACTGGCCAGTCTTCAGCGGAGTTAACACGTACGTTCTCGGCATAGTAAGAGACACGTGTGGCTGGACTGTGCGTTACCAATACTCGCTAGTCATCGGTCTGGGAGTTGTGCCCTCATGTTCAGTAGCTGGCTTGCTACTGGGCAGACCGTGACTGTTAGAGCAACGGGCTTGTTGCTCTGGGAGAGGTGTAGTAAGTTTGGCTGCATTTCTCGTGCGTTCGTCCACTTGGGTGGAGCGACGCGGTGGGACGTGTTATTGTTTCGTCCTGTTTTTGCTGTTGGTGGTTGTAGTCACCAGTGGGGTTTGGTGGGCGGCTGTGTGCCCCACCATCTTTTGTATAGTTTCAGTAGTATACTGTATTGTAGTGGTAGTAGCCACGCACACTATTGAATGCTGAGAGGCTTCATGTCGGCCAGTGGTGCGTAGTTGTCGTCCGCCAGACTTGACTGCGACGAGTATTTGGACTCCGTGTATAGCTGGTGTCCGTTTACTTAAGTCTGCCCTACAATCATTGCATTTTCTGTTATCACCATACATTTCCTGTCTCACCATTTCACTGCATACTAATTAATTATTTACTTTTTTTATAGTATATTTGTCTTACTCTCATATTATTATATTATTCATTTTATTTATATTTGTATAATATGCAACACAAAACACTACACATTCACACACATTCACTCATTCATACATACATTCATACATACACAATCACATACAAACTTATTAAAATTATTATTGTTAAATATTATTTATATATGTACCCAACTATTTTTGTAATAAACTAACCCTCCACTGAATGCTTTTAATTCAGTTTCCTCAATTAGCATTAGCTCCAATAGTTGGTACTCTTTCCATACCAACAAATGGTGACCCCATGAGCTAGCTAAGAGGAAGGAACCGTGGCTGTATAAGAGCCACTGTCTCCTAGCCCAAAGACCTGCGCCAGCTCCGCCTGGGGTATTCGTTGGAGGGCTCCTACCCGAAAAAGCTCCACCTCCATATGTGGTGTTCGTGGAGTTGACGGTTAGGCCGGGAGAAATATTATGCCTTAGGCATAGTAAGGGTTAACTATACCCCCCCTCCTAGCACCTTTGTGCTCCCTCCCCCTTCCCTGCTGCGCCTTCTGCGCCCACCTTTCAGCGCCTTCTGCGCCCACCCTTCAGCGCCTTCTGCGCCCACCCTTCTGCGCCTTCTGCGCCCACAGCACCTTCTGTGCCTCCTACAGCACCTTCTGTGCCTCCTACAGCACCTTCTGTGCCTCCTACAGCACCTTCCGTGCCTCCTACAGCACCTTCTGTGCCACAGCGACACCTTCTGCGTCCCTCTGTCCCGCCCACCTTCCAATTTTCACCTTTGCACCCGCCACCTGGATTACGGCGTGATATTGTGCTTACCCGCCACCTGGATTACGGCGTGTTACTGTGCTTACCCGCCACCTGGATTACGGCTTGAGTGTTACCCTTTTCTCGACCCGCCACGTGGATACGGCGTGAATCCCCATCCCCCTGTGCAAGCACACACCAGTGACACACTAGTGACACACTCCAGTGACACACGCCAGTGACACACACTAGTGACACACTCCAGTAACACACGCCAGTGACACACTCCAGTGACACACGCCAGTGACACACACTAGTGACACACTCCAGTGACACACGCCAGTGACAGTGACACTATTGTGTACAACAGCAGCTCCCTAAGACCTGCTGTGACCCATAGGATCTTCACGCCAGAGCCTAGTGCCCATCACCACCACCAGCCATGTCTCAGGAAGACCTTGCTGCGACGGCGGTGTCTTTTAAGGCACCTCCCTTCTACTCGCAGGACCCATCCTTGTGGTTCTGTCTCTTGGAGTGCAGCTTCAAGGCATCCAAGATCACTAACAGCCTCACCAAATTCAACCATGCTGTTAGCTTCTTGCCATCCGACGTGCTTACACATATCTCTGTCGTCATCTCCACTGCTGCCTCCTCTGACACTCCCTATGAAGATTTGAAGACTGCCCTACTAACGAGTCTACAATCTTCCGTCGCCACCCGTCTCCGTGAGCTCCTCTCTAGTGAGGAATTAGGTGATGAGAAGCCGTCACAGTTGCTGAGTCGCATGAAGCAACTGCTTGGTGACAAGTACCAAGCCTTCGACGCTGATCTCTTCAAGCAACTGTTCTACCAGCGCCTTCCTCCTGCCATCCAGCGTAGCCTCTTCAGCGTCAAGGACACTTTGAAACCTGACGCCATCGCTAAGTTGGCAGACGACTTCCTGGCGATTCTTCCTGCAACACCTGCTTCTCCTGTGTCTTCTGTCACTACCACACAGAATGACACCCAGTTGTCTCACCTTACCAAGCTCATCTCTCAGCTTACCACCGAGGTTAACTACTTGAAGAAGCAACTGCATGATGGCCGTCGCTCACGTTCCTCCACTCCTCGCCGCCTCCAGCGCCGCTCCCGTTCTAGGAGCCCAGGTCTGTGTTGGTACCACAACAAGTTTGGTGCCAAGGCCAACAAGTGCGTTTCCCCATGCACCTACAACACGTCAAACACCAACGGCGAGCAGTGATGCAGCCAATTGCCCGCCAGTGTTTCTCAGCGCTGCTCCACCTACGAGACTGCCGCTCCAACACAAGGTTTCTCATAGACACCGGCGCCGATGTCAGTATTATCCCCGCGCCCGCCAGTCTACGCACCTTGCCGCCTCTCTTGCATCTCCACGCCGCCAATGGGACCAAGATTCCCGTCTACTCACGGCGCACCATGCAAGTGAATCTCTACCTCCGACGTCGCTTCGAATGGACCTTCTACGTCGGGGATGTCAGCCAGGCAATTCTCGGAGCAGACTTCCTCAAGCACTTCAACCTGCTGGTCGACGTTAAAGGCCGCAGGTTAGTCGACCCTCTGACCTCTGTCTCCTCCTTTGCTCGACCAGCACCAGGAGACAGCACTCTCCTCTCTGTCATCAAAGGGGACCACCAGTTCGCTGTTTTACTCAAGTCCTTCCCCACGCTGACTCAACCCTACTCAGCCAGCGTGCCCGCTAAACACCATGTGCAGCATCACATAGAGACTTCAGGACCGCCTGTACACGCCAAGGCCCGCCGTCTTGCTCCCGAACGCTACCGCCAGGCCAAGGCCGAGTTCGAGTCTCTGATGCGGCAAGGTATTGTGCGGCCCAGCAGCAGCAACTGGTCATCAGCTCTTCACGTCGTCCCGAAGAAAAACGGCGACATCCGACCCTGCGGAGACTACAGAGCTCTCAACTCTTGCACCAAGGAAGACCGTTATCCTGTGCCTAACTTGCAGGAGTTCTCGTCGCAACTCTCTGGTTCCACCATCTTCTCCCGCATCGACCTCATCAAGGCCTTCCACCAGATTCCTGTTCATCCTGACGACATACCGAAGACTGCCATCATCACTCCCTTCGGTCTGTTCGAATACGTTAGGATGCCCTTTGGCCTCAGGAATGCGGCACAGACGTTCCAGAGGTTCATCGACGAGGTCCTCCGCGGTCTTCCTTCTGTTTCGCCTACATCGACGATCTTCTCATCGCGAGCCCCGACGAAGCCTCGCACAGACAGCACCTCGAACAAGTCTTCCGCCGCCTCCAGGACTACGGTGTCCAGATCAACGCCGACAAGTCAGAGTTCGGCGTGGCCTCGCTCACCTTCCTTGGTCATACCGTCACTCCAGCAGGCATCACTCCACTTGCCACTAAATGTGAAGCCATCCAGCAGTTCCCGAAGCCATCTACCCAGCGCCAGCTCAAAGAGTTCTTGGGCATGGTGAACTACTACAACCGCTTCATTCCACACTGCTCTCTCCTGCTGCAGCCTCTACACGCCATGATCAAGCCGTGCAAGCGTGGTCAGTCGGTCATGCTCACCTGGACACCGGACACTGACGCTGCCTTCCTCGCTGCCAAGAAGGCCCTCAGCGACGCAACTTTGCTGTCCTTCCCTGTCCCCGACGCAGAGGTGAGCATCGCAACTGACGCCTCTGGCAATGGGACTGGTGCTGTCCTCCAGCAGCTCGTGGACAGTGCCTGGAAGCCGCTCGCCTTCTTTTCCCAGAAGCTCAACACTGCCGAAGCCAACTACAGTGCCTACGACCGTGAGCTCCTCGCAATCTACAAGGCCGTCAAGCGCTTCCGGTACTACATAGAAGGCCGCCGCTTCCACATCTACACCGACCACAAGCCACTCACCACCATTTTCCTGAGAAACAAGGCAACCTACTCTCCTCGGCAACTTCGCCATATGGACTTCGTTTCTCAGTTCACCACCGACATCCGGTACATCAAAGGTGTCGACAACGCCCCAGCTGACGCTCTCTCCCGTGGTATCTCTGCTGTGTCCTCCATCGACTACACTGCCATAGCTGCCGACCAGTCCGGCGACCCCGAGCTGGAAAACCTCCTGCAGAACTCGGCGCTCCAGATGAAGAAAGTCACACTCCCAGGTACCAAGGTCTCTCTGTATGCTGACGTCTCCACAGAGGCCGTCCGCCCTTACTTGCCTCAGCAGCATCGCGTCAAGGCCTTCCGTCAGCTACATGACCTCTCTCACCCTGGTATCCGTGCCTCCCAGCGCCTGCTGACTTCTCGCTTCATCTGGGAGGGCATCAACAGAGATGTCAGACTGTGGACCCGCACCTGTACCGCCTGCCAAGCCTCCAAGGTGACTCGTCACACACACTCTCCGCCTGGCACCTTTCCTCCAGTCTCCAGACGGTTCGACCATATCCACATTGACTTGGTCGGGCCGCTGCCGCCCTCTGCCGGCCACCGCTACATCCTTACGTGCGTGGACCGGTTTACACGCTGGCCTGAGGCTACACCTATTCCAGACATCACCACCGACACCGTCGCCAACGCCTTCATCGCCACTTGGGTCTCAAGGTTCGGTGTTCCTCTGAGCCTCACCTCAGACCGTGGTGGCCAGTTCGAGGCTAATGTCTGGAATAGGATCATGGTATTTCTCGGCATACGGCGCTACAGGACTTCGAGCTACCATCCCCAGTCAAATGGGATGGTTGAGAGATTCCATCGCCAGCTCAAGTCCTCCCTGATGGCCGCCTCACAGCGCGAACACTGGTCCCTGGCTCTTCCTCTTGTCCTCCTCGGCATCAGGTCCTCTCTCAAGGAAGACCTCCAGCATTCCTCGTCCGAGTTGGTGTATGGCGCCAACCTCAGGCTTCCCGGCGAGATGCTGGTGCCCTCACAAGAGCCAGACCTGTGCAGTGCCCGAGATTTCGCCACCCGCCTCCACAGTGCCATGCGCAACCTACAGCCAGTCCAGCCTCGCTCCTCTCCTAAGAAGATTTTTGTGAGCCAGGACCTGGACACCTGTACACACGTCTTCGTCCGCGTCGATGCTGTTCAGCGCCCCCTCTCACAACCATACCAAGGGCCCTATCGTGTCTTGCGGCGGACACGCAAGACTGTGACCATCGACCGGAACGGCACTCAGGACGCTGTGTCCATGGACCGGGTCAAACCGGCCTACCTGCTTGACCCTGCTCAACCTCAGGTGGTCGCCACAACGTCCCTGGACGGTCCTGACTCACCCAGCCGCACCAGGAAAATCTCGTTTCTCCTCCCTCGAAACTAGGGGGGGAGTATTGTAGCGGCCGTTTACTTAAGTCTGCCCTACAATCATTGCATTTTCTGTTATCACCATACATTTCCTGTCTCACCATTTCACTGCATACTAATTAATTATTTACTTTTTTTTTATAGTATATTTGTCTTACTCTCATATTATTATATTATTCATTTTATTTATATTTGTATAATATGCAACACAAAACACTACACATTCACACACATTCACTCATTCATACATACATTCATACATACACAATCACATACAAACTTATTAAAATTATTATTGTTAAATATTATTTATATATGTACCCAACTATTTTTGTAATAAACTAACCCTCCACTGAATGCTTTTAATTCAGTTTCCTCAATTAGCATTAGCTCCAATAGTTGGTACTCTTTCCATACCAACAACTCCTGTGCAGCAGCCTGGGAGTTGGAGTCGTAAGGAAGGTGGTCCTAAGGGAGGCCCAGGGAGTGGTGGCAGTTCTTCCTCGGCTCTCCAGGCCACTTTAGGCGATATACTGGATTCGGCAGTAAGATGGGTTTGGAAAGCCCCAGGCCCCACCCTCCTTCTTCTGCGAAGGATGGGACGGCGGGGAAGGCGGCCCCTAGAACTCCCAAGTATGATTACCAGCCTACGTGCTATCACTGCCGAGGAAAAGGGCATTTTAAGTTCAATTGCCCAAAGTTAGTAACAGCTGAAACTCCAAAGTCCTCGCAGAAACCAGTTGCCTTGTTGGTGTGGCCTGACACAGTTCGTGGTGATGAGTTGACTGCTCCTTCAGGCTTTAGAAGTGAGAAGGCACGGCGTGTGCCTGAGTTGTGTTTGGAGGAGGGAGAGCAGGTTGGCCCACCTGTCCCTCCCCCTGTTGCCTCGCCCGCACCTAAGGATAGTGAGCTTGACTGGTGCCGTCCTTTCCTGTGTGGAGGCACTGTTGAGATTGATGGCACAAAGTATCCCGTCACTGTACTGCGTGATACGGGTGCACAGCAGTCAGTGTGCCGAAATGTCACTGGGAAGAAGGTGACATCTAGCAAGGCAGTGTTGTGTCGTGGACTTAACACTGTGGAGGAGTTCGTGACGGCTGAGGTGACGCTGTCATGTCCTCTTGTCACTGCTACGGCTCAGGTAGCAGTGGCAGACGAACTGCCAGTCGCAGGAGTGGACTTCCTGCTTGGGAATGATTTGGCTGGTGGTCGTGTATGGATCCCAACCTCTGATGAGGATGAGGTTGCTGAAGAGTCTGGGCCAGTGGTGCAAGACTCTGTAAATGTTGTTACCCGCTCTCAGGCCCGCCGGGCTGAGAGAGAGCCTGTTACTACCCAGGAGGTTGCTAGCAGCCAGGTGGGATTGACTCCAGATGGGAGTAACAGTGCTGATGTGGTGGAGCCAGTGTTGGGCTCACCATTGAGTTCTGGTGTAGAGGCTGACGGTGACGGCGTGGAGTCACTTGTTAATGCACCGGACTCGGCTTTGGGAGTTGTTGCTGAGAGTGAGGACGGAGTGTTGGGTGTAGCTGAGTTGTTTGATGGTTATCCTCACTCTGCAGAGCACTCCGGAGGAGCACTCGTGCTGAGTTGCTTCCTGGTGTAGAGGCTGAGGGCTCTGATGTTCAGCACAGGCCCCAGCATGATAAGTCAGGCAGTTTGTTGGAAGTTGGCGCCCAGGGTGGGGAGACTTCCAGTTCTGCGGGGAGTTGGAGGTTTCTCCCCCTGTGGAGCATCGTGGAGGCAGGGAGCGAGCTGTTCCCTTGCCTGGTGACTGCCTGGCTGGTGGTGATGATCCTTCTGAGGACTCACCGGATCACATGGCAGGAGCGGAGCAGCCTGGGCCAGCTCTCCGTCCTCGATGCCGTGTGGGACGTAGGGTTGCAGCGTTGCCTCAACCCCATGACCCTATAGTCCCCCTTTCTCTTACCCAGCTAGAGCCTGCAGAGCTCATTCAGGAGGAGGAGGACCCGGCGTTGGCCTCCTTCTTTGCTCAGTGGGTGAGGGAAGTGAGGAGTTGGAGGGCAGGGAGGAGTTTGTCTTGCATCAAGGGGTGTTGTGTCGTAGATGGCAGGAGAGTGACGGTGGTGAGTTATTGCAAGTAGTTGTGCCGCATAAGCTGCGTGAGGCACTTGTGCTGTTGGCACATGAGGGGCCCATGGCTGGACACCTGGGCATCCGAAAGACCGTCGCTCGCCTGCGTCGCAATTTTGGTGGCCCAGCATGTCTGGAGAAGTAGCCACGATTCTTAAGTGCTGCCACACTTGTCAAGTGGTGGGCAAGCCTAATCAGACACCCCCTGTGGCGCCACTCCACCCCATCCCTGCTGTTGATCCTCCCTTCACGAGGGTTTTGATTGATATAGTAGGTCCTCTGCCTACTACCAGGGCTGGTCACAAGTATTTGTTGACCATAATGGATGTTACCACGCGGTACCCTGAAGCAATTCCCTGAGAAGCACTCACTCTAAGGTGGTGCTGAAGGCTTTGTTAACCTTCTTTACACACTTTGGATTGCCAGCAGAGCTGCAGTCCGATCAGGGGACCAACTTTACTTCAAAGTTGTTTAAGGATACGATGACTGCGTGGGGGATCAAGCATATTGTGTCCAGTGCTTATCATCCACAGTCTCAGGGAGCCCTGGAGAGACATCATCAAACTCTCAAGACCATGCTCAAGAGTTTCTGCATGGAGAGAGATAAGGATTGGGACGAGGGTGTCCCTTTGTCTTATTTGCGGTGAGAGAAGCGCCCACTGAGTCCTTGGGTTTCTCACCCAATCAGCTAGTGTTTGGACACCGAGTGCGTGGACCGCTCGACGTAGTTCGGGAGGCTTGGTGTCAGCCGTCGCCTGAGCGCCCTGTCTCACTGCTTAAGAGCCTCATGAGCAGTCGAGAGAGATTAGCCAAGGCATTAGAGGTGGCGCAGGCCCACCTGTGTAAGGCCCAGCAGAGTATGAAGGGGTATTATGACCGAAGGGCCGAGTATCGGAGTTTTGCCCTGGAGATGAAGTGCTTGTGCTGTTACCACTTCAGGGCCAGCCGCTTGCTGCCCGCTATAGTGGCCCCTATGTTATAGAGAAGAAGGTAGGTGACCTCGACTACCTGGTGGTCACTCCTGACCGGCGCAAGAGGGCTCAGCTGTGTCACGTTAACATGCTGAAGCCCTATTTTCGTTCTACTAGCCAGAAGGGCTCTTTTAGTTCTGCCGTGCAAGAGGCATCTTCAGTTTTATTTTTCTGCCGGGAGGGAGAGGCTCCAGAAGTTATTGGGCCTGAACCTGTTGTTCCTACAGGGCAGTGGGAACGGAATAGCCTCCATCTCTTGAAAGAGAAGGTTGAACATTTAGGGATCAGCAAGATGAGTTGCTTCGGCGGCTGAGAAAGTACTCTTCAGTGTTTAGCAGTGTCCCGGGCAGGACACAGTTGATAGAACACGATATTGATGTTGGGGACGCAGAGCCTGTCAAACTGCCCCCTACCGAGTAAATCCTATGAAGCAAGCACTGGTGGAGAAGGAGTTGGAGTACATGCTTGAGCATGGGCTCATTACTCGGACTTACAGTCAATGGAGTTCCCCAGTCACCCTGCAGCCTAAGCCTGATGGCAAGGTCAGGTTTTGTATTGACTTCAGGCGGGTTAATGCTCTAACAAAAGTAGACACTTATCCCTTGCCCCGTGTAGATGACTCTGTGGACCGAATCGGGTCAGCTACTTTTATCACCAAAGTGGACCTTGTCAAGGGTACTGGCAGGTCCCATTGACGGAGCGGGCTAAGGAGATAGCGAGTTTTGTGGCCAACGGCGCTGTCTATCAGTGCCAAGTGATGCCTTATGGGCTGCGAAATGCCCCAGCCACATTTCAGCGTCTCATGGACCGAGTTACTGATGGTCTGACTCACTGTGTCGTATACATTGATGACGTGGTCATCTATGACACAACATGGGCTGAGCATCTGACTAATGTAGAAGCCCTCTTTGCACGACTCCAGGAAGCGGGATTAGTTGTCAACTTGGAGAAGTGTGAATTTGTACAAGCTCGGGTGCAATACCTGGGTTACCGAGTGGGCCATGGCTACATCACTCCTCCTGAAGCCAAAGTAGAAGCGATCAGGCGGTTCCCCGCACCGACCTGTCGCCGTGCCTTGCAGAGATTCTTAGGAGTGGTAGGTTACTACCGTCGTTTTGTACCGGGGTATTCGACCCTCCTGGCACCTCTTACAGATCTCTTGCAGAAGGGTAAGAAGTGGGTCTGGAGTGAAGACTGTGAGAGCGCCTTCCACCGAGTTAAGACCATTTTATGCGAGATGCCAGTGCTCCAGGCCCCTGACTTCAGAAAAGTTTTGCTCTCGCAGTAGATGCCAGTCAGGTGGGAGTAGGCGCAGTTTTATTGCAGCCTGATGACCAGGGTGTTAACCACCCTGTGTGTTATTTTTCGAAAAGTTTACTCCCGCCCAGAAGAACTATTCAGTCATTGAGCAAGAGCTGCTTGCCATTTTGCTAGCCTTGCAGCATTTTGAAATTTACATCCCGCTTATGGGCCCCAAGTAGTCATCTATTCAGATCATAGTCCCCTTCAGTTCTTAGAAAAGTTTAAATTTAAAATCAGCGTTTAACTCGCTGGAGTCTTCTACTCCAGGAGTACAATATCATTGTCAGACATATAAAAGGAGCAGACAACGTTGTGGCTGATTGTCTGTCCCGGGGCCATTCCCTTTAATCAGTTCCATGCCTTTTAAAAAATTTTGTAAATGTTTTGTTTCCAAAATTTTTTCTTTTAAGGAGGGCGTGTGATGGGCACCGTCTTAATCCCCTTTAATTTATCATTTCATTATATGTGTAGCCTATGGCCCCCAGCGGGCCCCTCGGGCTGTTCTGCTGAGCAGACAACCCCCTCCTCTCTCCACCATTTTGTGTGCCTGCGAGCTTCACATCAGTACCAGCCAGTCTTCAGCGGAGTTAGACACGTCGTTCTGGCACAGTAAGAGACACGTGTTGCTGGGCTGTCTTGTACTCGCTAGTCATTGGTCTGGGAGTTGTGCCCTCCTGTTGAGTAGCTGGCTTGCTACTGGGTAGACCGTGGCTGTGTAGGACAACGGGCTTGTTGTCCTGAGGAAAGTGTAGCCGGTTGGGGCTGCATTTCCTGTGCGTTCGTCCACTCGGGTGTGGCGACGCGGAGGACGTGTTATTGTTACGTACTGTTTTTGCTGTTGGTGATTGTAGTCACCAGTGGGGTTTGGTGAGCGGCTGTGTGCCCCCACCATCTTTTGTATAGTTTCAGTAGTATACTGTATTGTAGAGGTAGTAGCCACGCACACTATTGAATGCTGAGAGGCTTCATGTCGGCCAGTGGTGCGTAGTTGTCGTCCGCCAGACTTTCTGCGAAGAGTATTTGGACCCTGTGTATAGCTGTTGTCACCTGTAGGTGGTGTCTGGGCTTGTGTGTACATCACTGGATGTGCTGTACACATCATATATTGCAATAGTAGTAGGCCAGGGATGTCAGTCTGACAGGTGTTAGTAAGCACTTGTTGTAGTAGGATAGTATAGTAATATAATATACCACACATTGTTCCAGTCTGTGAGTTATCACAGTTTGTGGACAAGGCGTGGAGAGGCATTAATACTTCATAGAGAAGTGGGTGGAATTGTCCTTGTGGGCGGTTTCTCTACGGGGTATTAAGGCCTCGCCCTGTTACACATAGCATCTACCATTTATAAATTCTACTTGGTTGGGTACAGGAGGAGAAGGAGTTGCTGAGGAGATTCCCTTACAGTGGGGAAATTATACACTGTTGGCGACCTTGAAAGAACCTGAGGGTTACGGCGGCTGTGAGTTATAGTAGTGGGGACTCTGTGGAGTGTTTTATATTCCCCACTGTACTGACCGTAACAAAGTTGGCGATTTTGCCAGAATAACACTCTAGTGAGCTGTAGCAGTTAACCGCAGCCGCGTGGTGTAACAATAACATATATATATATATATATATATATATATATATATATATATATATATATATATATATATATATATATATATATATATATATATATATATATATATATATATATATATATATATATATATATAATTTATTATTTTATTATATGCCTATAGTATGGCGGCCCCAAGCGCGGGCTGTCGCTGTTCCGCTGTGCGGCCAACCACCCTCTCTTTGTTTCCACCATTTTGTTGTGCCTGCGAGCCTTGCCTCAGTACCAGGGTAGTCTTCAGCTGGGGTGGACGCGGACGCTCGTGACTCTGCCACAGTCGAGATTCGTGGTGCTGGACTTCTCTAGGTGCTTACTAGTCGTCGGTCTGGGGGTTGTAACCTCCCTTGAGTAGCTGGCTTGTTACTTGGTAGACCGTGGCTGTGTAGGACAATGGGCTTGTTGTCCTGAGAAAGTGTGGCCGGCTGGGGCTGCATTTCTCGTGCGTTCGTCCACTCGGGTGTGGCGACGCGGAGGAAACGTTTTTGTTTCGTCCCGTTTTGCTGTTGGTAGGCTGTAGTCACCAGTGGGGTTTGGTGGGCGGCTGTGTGCCCCCATCATCTTTGTGTAGTATCAGTAGTATACTGTATTGTAGTGGTTGCAGCCACGCACGCTAGTGAAAAGCTGAGAGGCTTCATGCTGGCCATTGGTGCGTAGTTGTCGTCCGCCGGACTTGTCCTTGACGAGTATCTGGACTCCGTGTATGGCTGTTGTCACCCGTAGTGTCTGGGCTTGTGTGTACACCACCGGATGTGCTGTACACATCATATATTGTAGTAGTCGTAGGCTAGTGGTGTCTGTCTGACAGGTGTTAGGAAGCACTTCTTGTAGTATGATACTATAGTAATATATACACTGTGTGTTGTCCCAGTCTGTGATTCATCACCGTCTGTGGACAAGGTGTGCGGAGAGGCATTAATACTTCATAGAGAAGTGGGTGGAGTTGTCCTTGTGGGCGGTTTCTCTAGGGGGTATTAGGGCCTTGCCCTGTTACACATAGCATCTACCATTTATAAATTCTACTTGGTTGGTTACAGGAGAAGGAGTTGTTGTGGAGATTCCCTTACAGTGTGAGAAATTATACACTGTTGGAGACCTTGAAAGAACCTGAGGGTTACGGCGGCTGTGAGTTTTATAATCCCCACTGTACTGACCGTAACAAAGATGGCGATTTTGCCAGAATAACACTC
>NC_059282.1:537269-597269 GCF_017591435.1 Portunus trituberculatus
TTGCTATCCTCCATGACCTAGAGCAACTGGTGTAAACCTCTACTAGTATTCCTGATCATCTTGAAAATAGGCCTAACATACTGTTACCATATTTTCTCTTTTAGGCTCCTTGTATTACAATTTCATAAATGTATCTTGCCCTAGTTTTCCAATCCCTCCTCAGAATCCTCCAAAGCGGCGATGCCTCTGGCGCTTCGCTTATGCCATTTGATTAGACCTAAGCAGGTACAATGTTGATTTTCCTTTGAATGATAACTTTTCCGTGTCAGAGACCCATCTCCGTGTTGAACGCATAATGAAGGTGATAGTGTGTGACATGGCAGCTTACATTCCTCATTCTTTTTTCTCAACCTAAACCTTCCAATCCTTAGTTGGTTTAACATAGCCTGTCTTAACGTTATACATGATAAAGAGGTTGCTCATAAGAGGTACTTGAGCCTTCTATCACCTGAATATCATGCACTTTATATTTCAGCCTGAAATGATGTCAACTCTGACCTTCTACTTGCCAAACACTCCTTCAATAATAGAAAATGTGAAAAAATTTTCAAATCCAACCCCCCTCGAGACTTCTGGCATCTGGCCAAAAAATATTTCCAATAACTTTAATGCTTCATCTTTCCCTCCTTTATTTCATCCTGATGGTACCACTATCATCACATCTGTCTCTAAAACTGAACTCTTATCTCAAACCTTTGCTAATAACTTGATTTTGAATTTTTCCATCCCTCTCCTCCTCCCTCTGACTCTTTCATGCCCTCAATTAAAATTCTTTGCAATGATGTTTTCCGTGCTCTAGCTGGCCTGAATTTTTGGAAGGCGTATGGACTTGATGGGTTCCTTCATATTTCTCTCAAAAACTCCCTGTGCATGTAACATCTTAGCCAAGCTCTTCCAACTCGACTTGACTCCTACCTTTCCTTCCAGCTGGAAATTTGCCTATATTCAGCCTGTTCCTAAAAATGGTGACTGTTCCTATCCCTCAAACATTAATCTTTTCCTTGTCTAAAGTCTTTGAATCTGTCCTCAATAGGAAGTTTCTTAACTCCTGTCACTTCACATTCTTGTATCTGATCGTCAGTATAGCTTCTGTCAAGGTCGTTCTAATGGTGATCTTCTGGCTTTCCTTACTGAGTCTTGATCATTCCCTTTTAGAGATTTTGGTGAAACTTTTGTTGTTGTCTTAGACATAACAAAAAAGCTTTTTGATAGAGTATGGCACAAAGCTTTAATCTCTAAACTATATTCCTTCGGGTTTTTTCCTTTATTCTACAACTTTGTCCTGTTATACAATCTCCTCACATCATTCATAAATGATTTTCTAGACGAATTTAGTTTTCTTGTCCTTACGCTGATGATACCACCTTACACTTTAACCACGTCTTTTCAGATACGATCAACCCTTCAGGAAGTTAACAGATCCCGCAGTGACGCCACAGTACACCTGACTTCTGATCTCTCTAAAGCTACGTCAACACTAGGACTAGGCAGACTGAGAAGCAGACGAACTGACGAGGGTATAATGTAGGAAAGGGGCCACACACGAAACCAAACACGCAAGTCGTCAGTTTCCTTTGCATTGTCGAACGTTGGATACCCATGGATGCCGATACAGGTAACACAGCCCTGCAAGAGGCTTTGGTACATACAAGTTCTCTGTACCTGCTTTTGATTTGTGTGATGCACAAGTACTCACGGTTATGCTTAAAAAAAACTAGTTTTCCTCGGTCAAGCACGTCGTCACCACAAATGCCTCCCACTTGCGACTATTTCACCCGCAGTGTAGCCCCGCCTACTTTATCATAGCATATGGGAGTCGATCTGGAAAAATTCCGTTACTTCTTGACTACACAGTCCTAGTGTAGTGTTTCTACAAAAAAATGTTTTTATGCCCTAATCCGAAGTCTAGTGTAGGGCCAAAGACTTCGAATTAGGGCATAGAAAACTTTGTAGTTTTCCATGCCCAAAAAATTCAATTACTCCATCTATCAATTCGACACAACCTTCCAGACAACTATCTCCTCTTCTTCTGTGACACAAAACTGTCTACACTGAATATCTTCGGTCTCTCTTTTACTTATAATGTAAATTGGGAACTTGAAATATCATCTCTTGCTAAAACAGCTTCTATGTTATGCGATCTGAGACGTCTCCGCCAGTTTTCTCGCTCACCCCCACTACTAACTCTGTGGAAGGGCCTTATCCGCCCGTATATGGAGTACTCTTTGCATGTATAGGGGAGATTCACTCACACAGTTTTATGAGATAGGGGGAATCAAAAGCTTTTTGTCTCGTCAATTGCTCTCCTCTGACTGACTGTCTTTAACTTCTTTCTCACCTCAGGAATGTTGTATCTCTTTACTATCTTATATCGCTATTTTCAGGCTAACTGCTCTTCTGATCTTGCTATCTGCATGCCACCCACCTCCTCTTGCGGCCTTGCTGCACTAAGCTTTCTTCTTCCTCTCACCCATATCCAACTCTTTAATGCAAGAGTTAACCAGTACTTTCAATCATCCATTACATAATCTGGTCAACTCTGGAACTACCTACAGGGTTTTGTATTTCCAACTTTGTATGACAAGACATTTCTCCCTTTATTTTTGTTTGCCTAACTCTCTTGAACCTGCAAGAGGGGCGGCAATTAAGTGGGCCTTTTTTTTTTTTTTGTTTTAAGTAGTTTTTCGCGAGCTTTCGAAATTTAAACATACAATAAAACAAAAGTTTAATGTCAGCTGGTACAACCTAAGTGCGTTGCTAACCGAGGAAGAAGGAATTGTCATTTCTGCTACGCACAATTTTCACGCTAATTTCTCGGAGAAAAAAAAAAAAAAAAGGTAAAAAGCAAAGCACATCATATATGTATAGAGTATTTTCAACTTTGAAATAGTTTAACATTCAAATCTCACACATATTAACTCACACGACACTTTTTGTGTGTGTGTGTATATATATATATATATATATATATATATATATATATATATATATATATATATATATATATATATATATATATATATATATATATATATATATATATATATATATATATATATATATATATATATATATATATATATATATATATATATATATATATATATATATATATATATATATATATATATATATATATATATATATATATATATATATATATATATATATATATATATATATATATATATATATATATATATATATATATATATATATATATATATATATATATATATATATATATATATATATATATATATATATATATATATATATATATATATATATATATATATATATATATATATATATATATATATATATATATATATATATATATATATATATATATATATATATATATATATATATATATATATATATATATATATATATATATATGTATGCACGTGCGATATCAATACTGAATTTTCGCATTCATTTTGCAAGAGTAAATTTCTTCTTCAGAGAGAGAGAGAGAGAGAGAGAGAGAGAGAGAGAGAGAGAGAGAGAGAGAGAGAGAGAGAGAGAGAGAGAGAGAGAGAGAGAGAGAGAGAGAGAGAGAGAGAGAGAGAGAGAGAGAGAGAGAGAGAGAGAGAGAGAGAGAGAGAGAGAGAGAGTATAATAAACTAAAACACAAGGTAGCAAAATACATCCATACATATTAATTTTCCCATCGATACACAAATATGGAAATGGTTGTTGGTCATGTGTGTGTGTGTGTGTGTGTGTGTGTGTGTGTGTGTGTGTGTGTGTGTGTGTGTGTGTGTGTGTGTGTGTGTGTGAACGTGCTCATACACAGCCTTACACGCAGCTTTCCTTCACCTGGCGGCGTGGCCAAGGGAACAGGCTTTTTCGGTTAGCGGCGTCGGAGAGATAGCGACCCGCCCAGCCTGACCCTCGGGGACTGCGCGAGGCTGTGGAGGAGCGGGGAGAAGCTGAGGAAGAGCAGGCGCCCTTTTCCGTGGACATGAGGCAGTCTTGCTGGGGAGGCGGGTCAGCAGCTGCCGCCGAGGGTTGTTGCTGTTGTTGCTGCTGTTCCTGCTAAAAGGGAGTAAAATAAGAAACGGAAATAGTCAATAGCTTTCTGACGGAAGACTTCAGTAAAGTTAAATATGCATCCTAAGTTTTGAGGTGTGTGTGTGTGTGTGTGTGTGTGTGTGTGTGTGTGTGTGTGTGTGTGTGTGTGTGTGTGTGTGTGTGTGTGTGTGTGTGTGTGTGTATTCATGTTCCTGCGGGTATGAAAGGAATCGGTAACATCATGCAGGTTTGCAGACTAAAATGGAGAGGGAAAAATGTCAATGTTGCTATCAGAAAAAAATGTGACACCATTATTTGATGGCGGGGAGAAAGGCAATGCTATGAAGTCTGCGGAAAATATCCTTTGCAACAACAGGCGCTCCTTGACTGTACTGCATCACCAAAGTGGAAAGCTGGAAAAGGTTGCCAGGCCTACACGCGGCAGTCTCTGAATTATTAAAGCTACCCAATTACATCCATGAACTTATCTAATCTTATAAAGCTCCCTCTTGACTCAGCCCTGCCAACATGACCACTTAGCCCGTTCCACTCATCAACCACTGTTTGAAAACCAGTTTCTTCCCATTTATCTCCTAAACCTGAACGTTTTAAGTTTAAACCCATTATTTCTGGTTCTGCTGTCCCCGCTACTAATCCTAAGAACATCGTTCATGTCCCCTTTGTTAAAACACTTATACCATTTAAATATTTTTATTAGATCTCGAAACCTGCGTCTCTCCAAGGAATGCAGATTGAGTTTCTTCAGTTTCGCTTCATAGGGAATATCCCTCATCCCTTGAATCTTTTGCACTGACTCCAATAGAGTAATATCCTTTCTAGAACTGTACGCATAGTCAAGATGTGGCCTGACTAGCGCCAAGTAAAATTTTATTATTACTTCCGAACTTCTACTTTACACACCTGTAAAAATTAATTCTAGTACACTATTCACATTATTTCTAGCCTCAATATACTATTTCCCATGATATAGATTAGGAGCTAACTAAGACTCCTAAATCTTTCTCATACTTGGAGCTTCCTAGTGCCTCATTATTTATGTAATACCTATTGTGTGGATTATCTCTACCTACGTTAAGTACCCTGCACTTGCTAATATTGAACTGCATTTGTCATTTATCTGTCCATTCTTTCATCCTTTCCAAATTTGTCTGCAAGGCAATGCATCAAAATCTGACCTAATTGATCTACCTATATTCGTGTCGTCTACAAATTTCCTAATACTCGTATCACTGCTAAATCCACTATCCAAGTCATTAATGTATATTAGAAATAACAATGGCCCTAAAACTGAACCATGTGGCATCCCACTAATTACTTGACACCACTCGGAATTAGATCCCTTAATTATAGTCCTCTGTCGCCTATCACCTAACTACGCTTTAATCCAGCCTAATATTATACCATTTATCCCGTGCGTTCTAACATTTTTTAAGAGCCTCTGGTGAGGTACCTTGTAAAAGGCTTTACTGTAATCTAAGTATAGAATTTCATAATTATCACCATTATTTACCGCCTCATAAATCTTACTATAAAAGTCAAAACAAGTTTGTAAAGCACGACTTTCCTTTCGTAAAGCCATGTTGTGACTGATTTATCAAGCCATGTTTGTCTAGGTGTTCCCTAATGTTTTTCGCTATTATTGATTCCATAAATTTTAATTGAAGTTAAGGTGACAGGCCTGTAATCAGACGTTAGGGTTTTATCTTCCTTCTTAAATATGGGTACTACGTTAGCTTCTCTCTACATTATCGGTACCTCACCTGACTTCATTGAAATCCTAAAAACCACTGCTAATGCCTCACTGATGGCCTCCTTGCACTTCGTAAGTACCCTTGAGTATATTTCATCAGGTCATGGTGACTTGAATTTCTTTAGTCTATCTATCTCCTGTTCTACCATTTCCTTAGAAAAAACTATCGTTAACTTGCTTTAGTAAGCGTCAGCTTTCCACTATCCTCTGGCCTAAAATATGTTCACTATATTGGACTTTGTGTGTTCTCTTGGGTGAAAACTTAAAAAATACTGGTTCATGATTTTACTAATCTCTTTCTCAGAACTAAACATCTCCCCATTTGCTTTCCTTAAAGATCCTATTTCTTCTCTGCTTTTCGTCTTATATAACTAAAAAAAAAAAGTCTCTTGGGATCCGTCTTTGCTTGGCTGGCTGCCTTCAACTTCTATTCGCTTTAAGCTTTCCTCGTTGACATCTTAACTATTTCGTAAAAGACTTTCAAATGTTCATTTTTTTCATTTTATGGCATTTCCATCAAGTTTAAGTGTTAATCTAAGAAAAAAATGCCTCCTGGACATTGAAAACTGTTCCTTTACTTATAGAACCCCACCTTTTTAAAGGAAGGGAAACACATGCATCAACACTTTGAATTCGTCTCCTAGAGGAAAAAGAAAAAAAATAACGGTTTCTTTTTTTAGATCTTTTTCGATTATTTTTAAGTTTACTTTAGTTACCGATATTAAGAAAACATTTTCTTTTAACTTTAATGGCAGCTTCACGAAGTTTTAAGTTTTCCTTTTTATTTATGCAGGACAGAGGGCCCGCCAAGGGAAAAAAAAAAAAATACATACATATATATATATATATATATATATATATATATATATATATATATATATATATATATATATATATATATATATATATATATATAAATGAGGTCCACTTGAATGCTGGTTTTCTAGAGGATAAGTAAAGGGTTAGCTTAAACTGGGGTGCAAATATCTTGATACCTCCCTCTTAAAAGAAGCGAAGTCCGAGGAAAACGGAAATACAGAAGAAGGTAGGGAGTTCCAGAGTTTACCAGTGAAAGGTATGAATGATTGAGAGTACTGGTTAAATAGTATATATATATATATATATATATATATATATATATATATATATATATATATATATATATATATATATATATATATATATATATATATATATATATATATATATATATATATATATATATATATATATATATATATATATATATATATATATATATATATATATATATATATATATATATATATATATATATATATATATATATATATATATATATATATATATATATATATATATATATATATATATATATATATATATATATATATATATATATATATATATATATATATATATATATATATATATATATATATATATATATATATATATATATATATATATATATATATATATATATATATATATATATATATATATATATATATATATATATATATATATATATATATATATATATATATATATATATATATATATATATATATATATATATATATATATATATATATATATATATATATATATATATATATATATATATATATATATATATATATATATATATATATATATATATATATATATATATATATATATATATATATATATATATATATATATATATATATATATATATATATATATATATATATATATATATATATATATATATATATATATATATATATATATATATATATATATATATATATATATATATATATATATATATATATATATATATATATATATATATATATATATATATATATATATATATATATATATATATATATATATATATATATATATATATATATATATATATATATATATATATATATATATATATTCCTCTTCCGTCCTATGCATTATTATTATCTAACTGTCATCCACGTAAGGTCATTGCTTTGTGACTTTATTGCTTTATATGGAATGTTAGCTATCTGACTCGCATATGATAGATCTGCTATGATACTTAATATTTCTCCTTTGTAATCCTTTGAAAATTTTCTGACAGAAAGTAATTTTCCTCCTTAATACACAAAGACTGAACAGGAAAGATTGACATCGAGCAGGGCCGGAGGATGACAGACAGGCATAATACCAGATAAACCATTCTCTTACCACAATAATTACAAAAAAAAAAAAAAAACATATGATAAAATAGATTCTTCAAGAATTTCTCTCCATCTGTTGGTATTATATAAATGTTAATCTTTCAATAAAACCTTGAAAGAACACGCTTAAAAAGCACGTGAAACTTCATCTACATCCTTTCGAAAGCAATATGGTGCATATTTATTTGAAAATGCAGTCTATAAGATGAGCAGAGTAAGCGTGTGAATTAGCAAAGCTTTAATTTCCTGTGTGACTCCTTGTAACAAATGAAAAATCCTTTTACCACATAAATCACATCGCATATGACCACAGGAGGGAAAAGACACATAGGGAGATAAGCAGATGCAGTGTGTGAAGCAGTAAAATGTTAAGCTTATGGGGAACACACGCAAGAGCTCTCCTCCTATCATCATGGAAACACACAGACACACACAGACACACACACACACACACACACACACACACACACACACACACACACACACACACACACACACACACACACACACACACACACACACATCAAAAAGAGAGAGAGACACACACACACGAGGCACTCATCACGGGAATAAAAAAAACTTCATCTTATTTCAACATCACATACTGTCTTTTACAAACGGGTTCAGAATCGTCGTCGTCGTCATCATCACAATCATCATCATCATCATTATCTTTTAAGTTATCATGGCCTTATGCAAAATATATATTGCTAACTGCATTCTCTCTCTCTCTCTCTCTCTCTCTCTCTCTCTCTCTCTCTCTCTCTCTGTGTGTGTGTGTGTGTGTGTGTGTGTGTGTGTGTGATAACTGTTGTGGATCTAAGCAAACATTTTGTCTAATGTATGTGCATATTGAACCGTGTGTGTGTGTGTGTGTGTGTGTGTGTGTGTGTGTGTGTGTGTGTGTGTGTGTGTGTGTGTGTGTGTGTGTGTGCGCGTGTGTGTGTGCGTTTGTTTGTGTGTGTATGTGTGTGTGTGTGTGTGTTTCACTGTTTGATCTGCTGTAGTCTCTGACGAAACAGCCAGACGTTACCTTACGGAACGAGGTCAGAGCTCATTATTTTCGATCTTCGGATAGGCCTGAGACCAAGCACACACCACACACCGGGACAACAAGGTCACAACTCCTCGATTTACATCCCGTACCTACTCACTGCTAGGTGAACAGGGGCTACACGTGAAAGGAGACACAATCAAATATCTCCACCCGGCCGGGGAATCGAACCCCGGTCATCTGGCGTGTGAAGCCAGCGCTCTAACCACTGAGCTACCGGGCCGTGTGTGTGTGTGTGTGTGTGTGTGTGTGTGTGTGTGTGTGTGTGTTGTGTTGTGTGTGTGTGTGTGTGTGTGTGTGTGTGTGTGTGTGTGTGTGTGTGTGTGTGTGTGTACCAGCTTACCTTTAACAAGTCAGAGTTGAGGTGGGGAGAGTGTTTGTTTGGCTCCCTTTCTCCTTCTCCCCCTTCTTTACTTCCTCTTCCTCCTCCTCTTCCTCCTCTTCCTCCTCCTTCTTCTTTTTCTTCTTCTTTCTCCTCCTCTTTCGTCTTCCTCTCCTGTACGATCAAGGCCTCGTCTCTTCCTGTTGGTCAAAACGCTATTATATGTTACGGCCTGAATGATAACAATTAAAGGTAAATGCACACAAACGCACACTCACACACAGTATATTACACACACACACACACACACACACACACACACACACACACACACACACACACACACACACACACACACACACACACACACACACACACACACACACACACACACACACACACACACACACACACACACACACATATACATCATGATATGACTACTTAAAACTCCGCTTCCTCCTTCTCTTCCTCTTCTTCCTTCTCCCTTTCTTTGATACAAGTAAATATTGCAGAAAAAGGGTTAAGAGTTTAGAGGACAGCTATACCGGGATTGACGTGAAGACCAGAACGTTGATGTCAAGAAATATAGCACGTTCTGACTTCTCTCTCTCTCTCTCTCTCTCTCTCTCTCTCTCTCTCTCTCTCTCTCTCTCTCTCTCTCTCTCTCTCTCTCTCTCTCTCTCTCTCTCTTTTTTTTTCATTTAAACATAACTTTATACAAAGGAACATGTACCCAAAGGCGCACTGTCGTGTGCTACCTATTCTAAGGGTACTACAATCTATTTCTCTACAATATTTACAAGACTTAAAAATAGATAATATACAAGATGGTCAGCATGTAAATGGAGCACTATTCGTTTCACTTCACTAGCACTATTCACGCACTGCACTACACTGAGTGTCACGTCACAAAGAGTGTCAGAGGAGTTGGCAGTGTCTGTCTCCACTTATGTGCCATCAGTTTGACACTGTGTGTGTTCATCTCCTGGACGTGAGGCACCGCGGCCGTGAACAAGTTCCACATCCTGGAGACGCGTCCTGCGAAGGTGCGTTGATGCTGACACCCGTGGGATCGCGGCACCTCTACGGCGTCACCACCATTGAGCACCGTTCTCGTGCTCCGTGCGGTGACTCTTAGAGGATGACGCAGCCCTGCCAGATGTGGCACTCTTTGCACCTGTGCCTTATGGAACACTACGATCGCCGCCACGTCTCTGCGGTGTTCCAGTGAATCAAGGGACGCTCAGGCTCTGGGTGAGGTGGTAGTGCAGCATCTACTAGCCGTATGGCGCGGCGTTGGATGCTGTCCAGTCTCCTTCTGTGTGTGGCGGCACAGGACATCCAGGAGAGAGCTGCGTATTCAAGGTGGGGCCGCACCTGTGCCTTGTACAGCAGCAGTCTCCCCTTCCTGTCGAGGAAACTGGCGATCCTTCTGAGAGCGGAGATCCTGTGAGAGGCTTTCTTGGCAATGGTTTTGACATGCCTGTCAAACCTCAGCCCTCGATCCACCTCCACTCCAAGTATCTTGACGTCATCTTGGAGTGGGAGAGCAGCAGCGCCAAAGACAACTTTCCTGCCATTGCTGCCATGGCGGCTGGGGACCGAGAGACAACCATTGCTTGTGTCTTCTCCGGCGCGAATGTCACTTGCCAGCGAGCACCCCACTCCTTTATCACTCGTAGCTGCTGATTGATGGCCTCAGCAGCCCGCCCACTGTCCTGGCGTGGATAGGTATAGGAGAGGGTGCAGTCATCAGCATAGGCCATGACTCCTGGCAGTAGCTGGAGAAGATCATCCACGTAGATATTCCACAGGAGTGGGCCAAGAATTGAACCCTGTGGCACTGATGCCTCCACAGGCAGGGACTCAGATGTTTGCCCGTTGACAACCACCTTGAGGCTTCTGTCCTGCAGGTAATTTCCCAAGAGTCGTAGCAAGCCACCCTGGATGCCTTTAGCACGAAGCTTTTCTAGTAATCCGTTGTGCCATACTTTATCAAAAGCTCCTGCTATGTCCAAAGCAACCACTATAGTGTCCTTGCCGTCGTCGAGGGCGTCCTGCCAATGCCTGGTGAGAAGCATCATTAGGTCGGAGGTTGACCTTCCAGGTCTGAACCCAAACTGTTGGTCTGAGAGGAGGGCATTGTCCTTGAGATGGCTACACACCACCTCTGCCACGACCCTCTCAAACACTTTACCCACCACTGACAACAGGGATATGGGTCTGTAGTTTTTTGGGTCCGTCCTGGAGCTTTTTGTGTGCAGGAACTACTCGAGCCTCCTTCCACACTGAAGGCCAGACGTTTTCCCGTACACAAGTTGTGAACTTGGGTGAGAGGGGCAGCCAGTTCCTGGGAGCATCGCTTCAGCAGGTGCGGGCTGATGTCATCAGGGCCGGTGGCTTTCTGTGTGTCCAGCCCCGCAATAATCGCTTCACCTGCTGATGCGTCACCTCCACCATGGTGACAGTCTTCTCACATTGCTGGACCAGCTGAGGCGGTGGCTGCTGTGGATTCCCGACCTTCATTTTTCCAGCAAACAAGGAAGCCAGCAACTGTGCCCTCTCCTTACTGCTGGTGGCGACAGTACCGTCCTGCTTGCTGAGGGAGGGATGGATTCTTGGTGGCCAGTTCCTTGTTTGTCCTTAACAAGAGACCACCAAGTTTTGTTTCCTACGCCAGTGCCACACAGTTTCCGGCGCAGGCTTTCCTCCCACTTTTTTAAGGCCCACTTGCTGGTTACCACCATCCTCCTGCATGCAGCCCTGTGCAGGTCCTTGTTGCGCCGAGTCGGGTTCCTCTTGTAGCGGAGCCAGGCAGCATACTTTGCCTCGGCAGCAACACGGCAACGGTAGCCAAACCATGGCTGATCCGTCGATCTGGTGGTGTATTCCCTGTGTGGGACGTGGCGTCTCTGGAGGGCGAGAAGGTGAGAGGTGAGTGCAAGTGCTTCACTCTCTGCTCCTCCCTGTAGCAGAGTGGCCCATGGGGTGTGGGTCAGGTCGCGGCGCAGGGAAGCCCAGTCTGCTTTGTTCCACAGCCAGATGGTGCGGGTGGTGGCCTCGTCCTGAGCCACGCCCACTTCCAGCTGTGTCAGTACAGCGTGATGGTCAGAGCTGCCCACGAGCCCCAGCTGATGACACTGAAGCTTGTCTTCCTGGTAGTCTGAGATGACAGGGTCTAATGTCCCTCCTCGTTCATGTGTGGGGAAGGTGACATGATCTGTCAGACCCTGCACCTCAGGAGATTCTCGTAGGCGTCTCTTTCCAGGTGGTGATTGAGATCCCCCACAATCAGCACGTGGCTGCAGCTGTGTGCCATCATCAGGTTGTCTAAGGTCTCAGTCAGGTACAGGAGTGAGTCAGGCCCTTGTCGCGGGGGGCGATACAGGGCACACAGCAGGAGGGCTGAGCGGTCTGCCAGCATTACTCGGAAGTACATCATCTCCATCATTGGAGGCGTGTCTATGTCGAGTAGCTGGGCCTGCATTCCTTCCTTGAAGCAGACAGCCACTCCACCTCCTGTTCGCTCCTGTCGGTCCCTCCTCACCCAGTGGGTGAAGCCCTGCATCCTGCCATACGTGGGCTCCACCTCACTGTTCAGCCATGTCTCGGTCACCACAACAACGTCTGCATTGTGTCGTTGCACACAGTTGTGGTATAAGTCTGCAAGGTTAGTCCGGAGACCACGGACGTTGCTAGAGACGACCTTTAGTTGGCGGCGGGGCAAGCTGGCTGTACCATGGTGAGGGATGGTAGTGAGCGAGGCCTGCTAGTCCGAGGTGGTGGTTAGGGTCCGCGGCCGACTGCTGGTACTGGTGAAGAGGAGTGGTCCACTGCCGCCCCTGGTTCTGATTCCAGATACCAGGCTGAGGAAGGAGTGGGCGAGGTTGTGGCAAGGACTGAAATGAAGTGAGGGGGTGGGCGGGCTGAGGCGCTGCAGGTGGGAAGGGTGTGGCTGTGTGTCTTTCCACCGTAAGAGCCGCTGTAGGAGACGCTCCTGACGTAAATCGTCAGTTCTGGCGTGGCAAGTAGCAGAAGTGTGTCCTTTCCGTGAGCAGTACTCACACACTTTTGCCTTGGCTCGCTTTTGTGTCTGCTTGGTGGCCTGGTGAGTCCTCAGTCCTTCGCTGGACACCCTCCTCGCGTCCTGCTGCACTTCCCTCTTAGATTTCTTTTTTCTCCAATCTCCTGAAGTGGTCTGAGGAGAGGTTCGTGGGCGAACAGAGGCACCGCGATCTACTCCGTTCGCTGTGTTTATGGAGGAAGAGTCCCTGCTGCTCTGTGTGGCGGTAGACGTGGTAGTGAGTACCGAGCAGTCACTCTGTGTGGCAGAAGGAGTGACAGTGGACGCTCTGTGTGGCGGTGGAAGCAGTGGAGGTAGGTGGAGCGGTCATTGTTTCCCGGGCAGGCGAAGGGAAGGTGGAAGTGGAGAAAACAGCTGCGTACCGGATCTGTTGCGGTTTATCCGAGCTCCACCACGTCCTCCACCTCTCAGAGTCCTGACAAACCACCTCCCAGTGATCGTCAATTGACTGACTGCCTGAGAGCGTGTGGCTACTTGCGTCTGGCTCTGTTTTGACGCTATCAGCCTGTCTGCTACTCTGAGAGCCGCAGCAAACACGTCTCTGTGCTGTATAATCAAGTCCCGGTCGTCCTGGAGGGACTTAATCACACAGTTTTGTTGAGAGGCTTCCTCAGTGAGCTTCTCAACTAGTGAAACCAGATCTTCTCTCTCCAAGCCCTCCCACTGACTCTCCCACTATCGTCCGGTAGTGGCGTGGTGTCAGTCTCCTCGCTGATGTAGGTGACTGGGTCCGGGATGTTTGCTTGGAGTCGTAGCTGTTCCGTGTAGCTACACTTGAAGATTTGCGTATCCCCAAGGCAGCTGTTGTGACAAAGGTTACGGCAGGTTTCCTCGTCACAGCTCACGTGTTGAGTCTTAAGTGTTGCTTTGCCACAAACGCAACACCAATTCTGTAGCTGGTAGCCAGGCAAGTCTCGCCTGGCTCTCTCTCTCTCTCTCTCTCTCTCTCTCTCTCTCTCTCTCTCTCTCTCTCTCTCTCTCTCTCTCTCTCTCTCTCTCTCTCTCTCTCTCTCTCTCTCTCTCTCTCTCTCTCTCTCTCTCTCTCTCTCTCTCTCTCTCTCTCTCTCTCTCTCTCTCTCTCTCTCTCTCTCTCTCTCTCTCTCTCTCTCTCTCTCTCTCTCTCTCTCTCTCTCTCTCTCTCTCTCTCTCTCTCTCTCTCTCTCTCTCTCTCTCTCTCTCTCTCTCTCTCTCTCTCTCTCTCTCTCTCTCTCTCTCTCTCTCTCTCTCTCTCTCTCTCTCTCTCTCTCTCTCTCTCTCTCTCTCTCTCTCTCTCTCTCTCTCTCTCTCTCTCTCTCTCTCTCTCTCTCTCTCTCTCTCTCTCTCTCTCTCTCTCTCTCTCTCTCTCTCTCTCTCTCTCTCTCTCTCTCTCTCTCTCTCTCTCTCTCTCTCTCTCTCTCTCTCTCTCTCTCTCTCTCTCTCTCTCTCTCTCTCTCTCTCTCTCTCTCTCTCTCTCTCTCTCTCTCTCTCTCTCTCTCTCTCTCTCTCTCTCTCTCTCTCTCTCTCTCTCTCTCTCTCTCTCTCTCTCTCTCTCTCTCTCTCTCTCTCTCTCTCTCTCTCTCTCTCTCTAATCTCTCTGGTGCCTAGGTGATAGATACGAGGGACTGGGAGAGAGAGAAGGGATAGAAAGAAAAGATGGAAAGAAGGATGGATGGAAGGTAGGCGAGGTGAAGCTTAAAGGGTTTTCGGAGTGAAGGATCCTGAGGTAATAATATGTAAAGAGAGGAGTGAAGGCGAAAAGCAAGTTTTGAAATAAAAGTGAAGAAGGATGGCTGAGTTAAAGGAAAGGACAAGGAAGCTGGGAGGGAGGAAAAATGGGGTAAGGGAAAAGCATGAGGTGGTTCTTAGATAGGTAAAGTAAGAGAGAGAGAGAGAGAGAGAGAGAGAGAAGAGAGAGAGATACACTATGCGCCACAAATACAAAGTGAAACGGACTCCCTTAAAAATTTCGAATTTATGGCACAAAGTGGAAGGTTAATATAACTTTGAAATTAATATTAATAAAAGTTACTCTCACTTTTTACACCAAGAGCAATATGTAGGATGTTTTCCCATTATTTTTCCTTTTATTTTGGAATCACATGAGAGGAAATGGTTTGGAAATTACCTACACCGCTTTCTCCGCTTTATCATTGTTATCACGGTTATTATTATCATAAGTATTATTATTATTATTATTATTATTATTTTTATTATTATTATTATTATTATTATTATTATTATTATTATTATTATTATTAGTAGTAGTAGTAGTAGTAGTAGTAGTAGTAGTAGTAGTAGTATTGTTATTATTATTATCATTATTTTTATTATCATTAATATTTTTTTTTATCATTATTTCTATTATTATTATTATTATTATTATTATTATTATTATTATTATCATTATTATTATTATTACTATTATTATTATTATTATTATTATTATTATTATTATTACTATTATTATTATTATTATTAATATCATTATTATTATTATTATTATTATTATTATTATTATTATTATTATTATTATTATTATTATTATTAATAATAATAATATTATTATTATTATTATTATTATTATTATTATTATTATTATTATTATTATTATTATTATTATTATTACCATTATTATTACTGTTGTAGTTGTTGTCAGTTTAGTCTACTATTGGCTTTAAGAGATGTTTCATATTTTTTGTGCATATATTCTCATGTTTCTTTTTTTATTTGTATCGTCTTTTCCGTATTCAATGGTGTCATAGTTCAAGAATGAGCTTAGTTCGCTTTGTTCTACTTAGCAAAAAGTTTTATAATTCTCTCTCTCTCTCTCTCTCTCTCTCTCTCTCTCTCTCTCTCTCTCTCTCTCTCTCTCTCTCTCTCTCTCTCTCTCTCTCTCTCTCTCTCTCTCTCTCTCTCTCTCTCTCTCTCTCTCTCTCTCTCTCTCTCTCTCTCTCTCTCTCTCTCTCTCTCTCTCTCTCTCTCTCTCTCTCTCTCTCTCTCTCTCTCTCTCTCTCTCTCTCTCTCTCTCTCTCTCTCTCTCTCTCTCTCTCTCTCTCTCTCTCTCTCTCTATATATATATATATATATATATATATATATATATATATATATATATATATATATATATATATATATATATATATATATATATATATATATATATATATATATATATATATATATATATATATATATATATATATATATATATATATATATATATATATATATATATATATATATATATATATATATATATATATATATATGGTGATACCCCGTGGGTGGGTCAGTAGATGGCGTGCTGCAACCTGATTGGTTGATTCAGTGCGTGGCCTGGCGGCGTGTGTCGGCCGTGGTATCAAGTCGTGTAGGTCTTCTTTTTTGTGTGGGTAATATCTGTAGGTCTTGTGTTTGTAGATTCATGGCTGGTCTATCTTGTGCTATGTATAGTGATTCCAAGAAGAGTAGGCGGCGTGGGTCCCTTTCGCGGTCGATGATAGTGGTGTTATTTTCCAGATGTTTCCTTGTAGCGGTAGTTTTATGTGATGTGTTGTAGTGGTTCTTGATTGTTCCGTTCTGTAGGTGGCAGGTGAGTCTCCTTGACAATGTTGTCCTTGTCATCCCAATATATGTTTGAGGTCCACAGTCCTCAATTTTGCAGGCGTGTTTGTAGATGACATGATCTTCTTGTAAAGGAGTTTTCTTCATGGTGGTTTTGTTTTTTATCAGCAGCTGTGACGTTTTCTTGGTGTTGTAGTATATGATGAGTGATATGCAGTCTTCTTCGTTTGTAGGCTTGACGTGGTGTTGTATGATGTCTTTGATGATGCGCTCGTCTGTCTTGTACTCTGTAGACATGATGTTTTTGTAGTAGAGTAGTATTTTGTTTTTCTTTTCTGGATCGTCTTTCTTGTACCATTTATCTATGGCATTCTTGATGGCTGTGTTGACTTCTGTGTTTTCGTAGCCGTTGTTAATAAGCACCTGTGTGATGCGTTCTAATTCTTGGTGGGTGTTGCTCCATGTTGAGCAGTGTGTGAGCGCACGTCGTATGTAGGCGTTCATGGTGGAGGTGCGGTAGCGTTGTGGGCATTCACTTTTTCCATTAAGGCAGGATCCTATGTTGCTGGGTTTGGTGTAGACAGTAGTAGTGAATCCTGCATTTGTAGCAGTGGTGAGGACGTCGAGGAAGGGTAGGTTGTTCTGTACTGCTTCTTCGTGGGATTCACTACTACTGTCTACACCAACGATCCAGAAAAGAAAAACAAAATACTACTGTACTACAAAAACATCATGTCTACAGAGTACAAGACAGACAGACGAGCGCATCATCAAAGACATCATACAACACCACGTCACGCCTACAAACGAAGAAGACTGCATATCACTCATCATATACTACAACACCAAGAAAACGTCACAGCTGCTGATAAAAAAAAACCACCATGAAGAAAACTCCTTTACAAGAAGATCATGTCATCTACAAACACGCCTGCAAAATTGAGGACTGTGGACCTCAAACATATATTGGGATGACAAGGACAACATTGTCAAGGAGACTCACCTGCCACCTACAGAACGGAACAATCAAGAACCACTACAACACATCACATAAAACTACCGCTACAAGGAAACATCTGGAAAATAACACCACTATCATCGACCGCGAAAGGGACCCACGCCGCCTACTCTTCTTGGAATCACTATACATAGCACAAGATAGACCAGTCATGAATCTACAAACACAAGACCTACAGATATTACCCACACAAAAAAGAAGACCTACACGGCTTGATACCACGGCCGACACACG
The DNA here is from genome assembly GCF_017591435.1 of Portunus trituberculatus. Lineage (NCBI taxonomy): Eukaryota > Metazoa > Arthropoda > Malacostraca > Decapoda > Portunidae > Portunus > Portunus trituberculatus. The sequence continues at coordinate 555,511 of NC_059282.1, forward strand.
CCGCCAGGCCACGCACTGAATCAACCAATCAGGTTGCAGCACGCCATCTACTGACCCACCCACGGGGGTATCACCACGATATATATATATATATATATATATATATATATATATATATATATATATATATATATATATATATATATATATATCTTTCTGTCTGTCACGTTTCTTGATTTCTTCTTCTTTTTCTATTTTGCCCTTTCGTTTTTTCTTCCACTTCTGAAAACGTGAGAGGTTCTTCATCCGTTCATAACTATTTCATGTATGTTTTTTGTCATTTTATGATTTTCTCCTCCTCCGCCTCCTTTTCCTACTCCTCCTTCTCCTGCTCCTCCTTCTCCTCCTCCTCCACCTCTTCCTCCTCCTCTTCTTCCTCCTCCTCCTTTTCCTTTTCTTCATAATGTTAATACAAGGACTGGTCGTTTACATTGGGCCTTTCACCTTTTGGCTTTATCTCAAAACATCTTCGTCGCTTTTTTTCCTTTTAATTCTTATTTTGTAGATTTTTGTAAGCCTCTTGTTTCCTCTCAGCTTTCTGTCAGGAGGATACCATTATTGTTGAGTTAAATAAGCTCTGTGTGTGAGTTTCACTGTTTGATCTGCTACAGTCTCTGACGAGACAGCCAAACATTACCCTACGGAACGAGCTCAGAGCTCATTATTTCCGATCTTCGGATAGGCCTGAGACCAGGCACACACCACACACCGGGACAACAAGGTCACAACTCCTCGATTTACATCCCGTACCTACTCACTGCTAGGTGAACATGGGCTACACGTGAAAGGAGACACACCCAAATATCTCCACCCGGCCGGGGAATCGAACCCCGGTCCTCTGGCTTGTGAAGCCAGCGCTCTAACCACTGAGCTACCGGGCGTGTGTGTGTGTGTGTGTGTGTGTGTGTGTGTGTGTGTGTGTGTGTGTGTGTGTGTGTGTGTGTGTGTGTGTGTGTGTGTGTGTGTGTGTATGCGCGTTCGAGTGTGTGTACGAGTATTTCCACGGACCGGGATAAGGTCGCGACAGCATGATATCCTTCCCCTGCCACCCATCCCTCTTACCTTGGCCCCGCACGAGAGTCACGTCGGGCCGCACTCTACGGCCATCAGCCTTCGCTTCAGGCTGCTGTTGTTGTTGTTGCTGTTGTTGTTGTTGCTCCTGTGTGAAGCCGCCCTCCGCCGCTGGATCCATGTATAGGATGCTTGTATGTGCGTGAGTGCGCGTGGCTGCGCGGAAGCGGGCCAGCAGCAGCAATAGAAGGGAGCAGGCCAATAGGGAGGTCATAGCCCCCGCCACCGCTCCCAACACGGGCGTGAGCATGGCCAAGTGGTCGGGTGGCCACGCCTCTGCGACCACTGGGCTTGTTCGTTTCTCTGCTACATCGATAGGCGTGAGGTGGACCAACACCGTGGGCTGCGCAGCGCCCTCGGAGTTAGCAGCTACCACGGCCAAACGGTACTCTCGCCCCGGCCGGAGTCCTGTCACCGTGAAGTGCGGCTCAGCCTGGTCCCGCAGCGCTGCCAACAGCCTGCCTCCCGCAGCGTTGGTGTCCGTATCATCCGGGCCCACATCCCCGGACCGTGGCGCCTCCCGCACCTCCAAGGTGAAGGTCTGGTCTAGGCCACCGCTCCAGCCAGGCTGACAGGCCACCACCACTCGCCCAGCGGCCCCCGCACCTTCCCACGCGCTGCAGTTGTCCACCGGTTCCGGCACGGCTGCGGAGAAAGTGTCGTGTCGTGAGTCTCCTGCACCCTGCCTCACGGACACCATTTCGTCACCCCTTCCTTTTCCCACTGACTTCCCTGCAATCTCAAATCACTCTTGTTTTCCCCTCCCTCTCCTGTTCCCGTCCCTGTCCCTCTCCCTCCCGGGTCTTTCTCTCTCCCATCCATCAGGTGCCACTCACTAGCAGGAACGACGTGGAAAACGCAGGGGTGTGCCTGCACCGCCACCTGGTTGGAGGCCCAGCACAACAGCGAGCCGAAGTCGTGGTGGGTGAGGGGCGTGTAGGCCACCACGCTCTCGCCGCCCTGCGAGGTGATCAGCTCCTCGCTCAGCTCAGTGAACTCTGTGGAGGTGTTGAACACCCACTTGAAGGAGGCGGGGGATGGGAAGGCCTCCACGCGGCACGACACATTGACAGCCTGGCTGAGCGTGGCCCCGTACACCCACTTCTGCCCCGAAGAGCACACCGGGGCGACTGCAGGAAAGGGTAGGAAGTGGTCAGTCACAGATACACACACACACACACACACACACACACACACACAAATACCCACATTTAACAGCTAGATGCAGGGGCGGAGAAGAGGCCGTGCCCTGGGTGTTGGTAGCGCTGCAGGTGTAGTTCCCGGTGGAGGCGCGTGTCACGCCCTGCAGCACAAGGGACTGATTGCTCTGGATCACGCCCGCACCCACATTGTGATGCAGCTCCCTGCCCTGTGGGAGGAGAGGAGGCCATGAGGGAGGGAGAAGTGGGGTTAATAGAGGAGAAAACAATGAGGGAAGTGAGAGGGGACGTGAGGAAAAGGACGAGAGTATGGAAGGCAGAGGAGTGATGGGATTGATAGGAATAGGTGAGGGGTGGGGTGCGTGGGATAGTTAGTGATGGGAGGAGGTGAGAGGTGAGGCGGATGGGATAGTTAGTGATAGGAGCAAGTGACAGGTAATGGAAACGTGTGGTCACGAGCGCGCTGTTACTGCGTTACAGGGTGTTGAACTGTCACATTGGGATGGTGATAGAGGTAGGGGAGGATTGAGGAGCGCGGAGGAAGGGAAGATGTTTTTTGAAACGAAGGTGATCTAGGGAAATGGTGGAGTGAAGTTGTGGAAATAGGGAAGAGCTGGGAAGTAGGGATGGGATGGAAAAGCGTAAAGGAAAGGGAATAATGTAAAGGGGAGATGAGTGATAGAAAGAGAAAAGAATAAAGGGCAGAGATGAATAAAAGGGGATATTTGAAAGAAATGAAAGAGTTACGTTATATTCTATTTTACCTTTTTTTTGTATAAATAATATCATTTGATCATTAGTTTATTCATTCATTTACATGTTTGTTTGTTGGGTGGTCCTCTTATTTGTGTTTATTCATCTATATGTTTATTTGTTCAATTCATTAATAATCTCTCTCCTTTTTCATCTTTTCCATTATATACTGTGGGAGTGAAAACGTTGCAATTAGAGTGTGTATTTTAATATTGGTATGGACGTGTGTGTGTGTGTGTGTGTGTGTGTGTGTGTGTGTGTGTGTGTGTGTGTGTGTGTGTGTGTGTGTGTGTGTGTGTGTGTGAACATGTTCATAACGTGACTGCCATCTGTGACCAATTGACCCGTTTGGCAAGAGTCACTCACATTCACATGAACGTGTCCATGAAGCGGCACAAAACACACACACACACACACACACACACACACACACACACACACACACACACACACACACACACACACACACACACACACATACACACACACACATACACACTTCTAAGTATCTTTATATGATTAAAGCTAACTTCATTAAGGCTAACATAGCTTAAAATCTAACTTTATTTAATGACTCAACCTAACTTAACGTCACCATACACACCAAAAACAAAAAAAGTCCTCTTACCTACCCTGATAACAAACCACCTAGAGTTAAAAGAAAAATCATTAGCAAGAAAAATCAAGAAAATAAAAGAAAAGAGAAAGAAAATCACGTAGGATTCCGATAATGAGGATAAAGTAAAGATACACGCACGGCGCAAGGCGATATCTTGATGAAGGACGCTGGGCAATTATACATAACGAGCCGCTACACAGGTGTTCTCTTAGATGAAGCACCACCTAGGTACATATTTCCTACCTCACGCCGGTAATTCCTCGCCGGCTGGGTATGATAGGGCATCCATCAGCATTATGCGATCGATGGCATGGGTTTGACTAGGGAAGAAAAAATTGTGTGTTGGGAGTCCTTTGTGACACGAGTTTCTTTCCCTTGAAGTTCTATGCCTTAACTGTGTGAATATTGGACCTGTGTGTGTGCGCGCGTGTGTGTGTGTGTGTGTGTGTGTGTGTGTGTGTGTGTGTGTGTGTGTGTGTGTGTGTGTGTGTGTGTGTGTGTGTGTGTGTGTGTGTGTGTGTGTGTGTGTGTGTGTGTGTGTGTGTGTGTGTGTGTGTGTGTGTGTGTGTGTGTGTAATATCTATTGTCCACTTATAGACAACAAATTAGTGGACATCGAGACTGGAAGACAATTAATAGACAGATTTAACTTCACAATGTGTTAACATATTTATTTATTTTTTTTTCACTGATAGAAAATTGGTAGCGACAGACTTAATTCTCCTCTGATATACGATTGATACACAGAGAGATATGATTCCTTTCCTGGTACAAAATCTGGTTGACGAGTGTGTGTATGGTACCTGGTTCCTTCAGTGACAAGCCATTATTCCCATTATTACCTGAAAATTTTAGAAGCGTGTTTTATTCCCTCTCACAGTTCTGTTGCTTACAAAAAATTACATTACCTTTCTATTTCTTCTCTTTTGTGTATATAGGCAAACAGTTTTTTTTCAGTGTTCTGATTTTTAAGAACGAATTTAACAAACTCTATCATAGGTGTATTGTTTCGAAAAAAAAAATTCCATTTTCTTTTTTATCAATTTGGATAAACTTAATTTCATTTTATTTTCTACAATGTTCTGACTATCAAGACGAACGTAATAGTAAGACAAGATCGTTATTCACGTCTTAATTTACGTCATGATGTTTTTACATTGTTATTCCTCTATTAGATAAGGTCATGTCAGTCCACGTATGATAATCATAAATAAAATATAAAGGAAAAGAAAAGTTTAATTTGGTTACCATTGAGAGAGAGAGAGAGAGAGAGAGAGAGAGAGAGAGAGAGAGAGAGAGAGAGAGAGAGAGAGAGAGAGAGAGAGAGAGAGAGAGAGAGAGAGAGAGAGAGAGAGAGAGAGAGAGAGAGAGAGAGAGAGAGAGAGAGAGAGAGAGAGAGAGAGAGAGAGAGAGAGAGAGAGAGAGAGAGAGAGAGAGAGAGAGAGAGAGAGAGAGAGAGAGAGAGAGAGAGAGAGAGAGAGAGAGAGAGAGAGAGAGAGAGAGAGAGAGAGAGAGAGAGAGAGAGAGAGAGAGAGAGAGAGAGAGAGAGAGAGAGAGAGAGAGAGAGAGAGAGAGAGAGAGAGAGAGAGAGAGAGAGAGAGAGAGAGAGAGAGAGAGAGAGAGAGAGAGAGAGAGAGAGAGAGAGAGAGAGAGAGAGAGAGAGAGAGAGAGAGAGAGAGAGAGAGAGAGAGAGAGAGAGAGAGAGAGAGAGAGAGAGAGAGAGAGAGAGAGAGAGAGAGAGAGAGAGAGAGAGAGAGAGAGAGAGAGAGAGAGAGAGAGAGAGAGAGAGAGAGAGAGAGAGAGAGAGAGAGAGAGAGAGAGAGAGAGAGAGAGAGAGAGAGAGAGAGAGAGAGAGAGAGAGAGAGAGAGAGAGAGAGAGAGAGAGAGAGAGAGAGAGAGAGAGAGAGAGAGAGAGAGAGAGAGAGAGAGAGAGAGAGAGAGAGAGAGAGAGAGAGAGAGAGAGAGAGAGAGAGAGAGAGAGAGAGAGAGAGAGAGAGAGAGAGAGAGAGAGAGAGAGAGAGAGAGAGAGAGAGAGAGAGAGAGAGAGAGAGAGAGAGAGAGAGAGAGAGAGAGAGAGAGAGAGAGAGAGAGAGAGAGAGAGAGAGAGAGAGAGAGAGAGAGAGAGAGAGAGAGAGAGAGAGAGAGAGAGAGAGAGAGAGAGAGAGAGAAAAATACTCGTTTAACCTGTCGCTTCCAAAAGGTCAGAGAAAGAGTTGATTACTCAGGCCAGTTTAGTTTTGAGGCGTCTTGACATTTGTTTTTTTAGCAACAATTCAAGTTGTAGGCAGGAAGAAAAGCAAAATATTGATGAAAGTTTCCCCAGTAAAAGGAACGTGAGAGTCCGATACTCATCAACTTTTGTATTTTTAAGGTTGACATGATGAGAGTGGAAATACTCGGAAATAGTAATATTTGAGCATTGAAGTTGTAGAAACGGGGAGGAGCAAGCAAGTGATATGTTCAGAAGAGCAGTAACCATCGACATAACGATATAACTTAACAAGATATGAAACACTGAGACGCTGTATGAGAAGCTGATGGCAGACAATTAATGAAGTGAAGCTGGTGATATGAAAAAAAAATAAATAAATCAATTCCAGCCTGCTTTGAAGATGTGAGAAAATACGACTATTAGGCCTACTTATGTGAAATGGTAAATATTACCACTAATTAAATTAAAAAGAGTCATCAGCAAATTGATTAGATAGTAAGTGTTAGTGTTATTGGTAGTTAAATAGTAAATGTAAATAATGAAATGAAATAATGAGTGTCATAAACAAACAAAAAATAAGATAGTGAATATCAACAAAGAAACATGTCACTAACACTCAAAGGGTTAGTCAACACTCACCTCAAGGAACCATCTGACGCGGTGTGGTCTCGGGTTTGCCTGAATGACACACTCGAAGTACACGTCCTCGCCCGCCTTTATGTTGTCCAGCTGCAGGCGTCGCCCCACACGGAGGTCCAGGCGTGGGGAGACTTACGGGAGAGAGAGGGAGAGGGAGGGAAGGTTAGCGTGAGGTTGTGTGTGAAGGGAAGATAGGAGAGAGCACGAGGGAGAGGCAAGTGTGTCTGGAAATAAATGAACAGGTACAATTTTGTATGGAGAGATAATGCGGAAGGGAAAATTGGGTGTAAGAGTGGGATTAAGGGAAGAGTGCTTGTTCTGTATGTAAACTTTGCAATGTTGCAAGCTTTAGGCACGTTTATAAAATTGAAAATAAAATCATGGGGCTTAAAATTTGAGGTGTATTTAAAGATTTTTTTGTTCAAAGCTTAAAGTATTGATTGTGTTTTATGTAAATGATTCTGTGAAAAGGAAAAACGAGAAAGGGATAAAAAAATCCACTAAAAAAAAAAAAGGTTAACGCGAAAGTTTATTGGAAAAAGACTCAGAAAAAATTACTAGAAAAAGATCCAAAAGATCACTAAAATGTCCACTAAGAAAAAGGACGTAACAGAACATGATTTATATATATAAAAAAAAGACCAGCTAGGAAAGAGGTATACTATAGAATTACTTACTGACAAGAAGATTCCTTAGAGATAAAGACACATTTGAAAAAGGACCCACTAAAAAGAAAGCCAATGAAAAGAGACCCATAGAAAAAAAACATTACAAAGACCCATAAGAAAAAAAATATAAAAAAAGACGTAGAAATAATATATGTAAATCGTTAGGAAAAATAAGGAAAGTCACTCAAAATTAAAATAATGGCTTAAGAAGATAAATACGATATAATAGAAATTTATAATTCGTAATGGAAAAGTTAAAGAGCTGACATTCTATTGATAACTTAAAAAGTGGTTAGAATTTCTTTGTCCTCCTCGTCCTCCTCTTCCTCCTCGTCGCCCTCCTCCTCGTCTCTGTCTCTTTGATCGTCGTTCTTTTTTTTTCTTTGTGATGTTCTTGTAATTTTGTAGTTGATGAAATACGTTTTTACTCACAATGGCAAGTCTCTCTCTCTCTCTCTCTCTCTCTCTCTCTCTCTCTCTCTCTCTCTCTCTCTCTCTCTCTCTCTCTCTCTCTCTCTCTCTCTCTCTCTCTCTCTCTCTCTCTCTCTCTCTCTCTCTCTCTCTCTCTCTCTCTCTCTCTCTCTCTCTCTCTCTCTCTCTCTCTCTCTCTCTCTCTCTCTCTCTCTCAACAGTTTTCTTATTAACATTTCCTCGCCACTAGTCGTTAGTAGTTTGTTTTGTTGTTGTTTGTTTATAAATGGCCTTTCCTACTTAGAAGGCTATATATAACACCTTGAAGTGCATTTGCTTGTGCAATTTAGAAAGGAAGGGAAAAAAAAACACGTGCCAGTAGCCTATAATTCTCTCAAGAGTTTGACCTGACGCCACCAATCCCGTTTCCATCCCCATGCCCTGCCCTGAGACTTGTTTTCCAAGAGGCCGCACTTGTGCTTCCACGATGTCTTCTTTCCTCAAACAATGCGAGGCCTGCCAAAGCAAATTTCCTGTCTGGTACTTTAGGGACTCCTCAGCTTGTGGCACATGCAGCAAATTTGTGAACCTCGCTCCACAGTTTAAAGTTCTCAAGGATTTTGTGTGTTTACTGTTGGTTCTTCTCTCCCAGACACTGTCGCCACGATAATTCCCACCCTTGCCTGACCCATCACGCCGTGCCTCCCGGGGCATAAGGACATAGCTAAGTAAGAAATCTAAGGAAGATGCAAGAGACGATTAGACTTACACGTGACTGTCCCTGTGTGAACAAAACTACCTAAATCAACCTAAATCGCATGTAGAAACATCTTTCACCGTATTTAGGAATCGTGTCATTCCCATTTCTATCTGCAATATATTCAAGGACCTAAATGAAAAAAAATAAATGAATAAAGAGAAAAAAAGCCGCCCTCGAAACAAGACTGATTGGTACTCGTAATTCTATTGTGGAGGTCCAACTGTCCAAGTTCAGCAGTCGTACCCTTGAGTCAATGTAACGAATATGCTTGCCTGCCTTCACAACATTACAGCAGCATCCGACGAGGCACCCAGAGCAGCGGGAAATATGCCCTTCTTTGTCATCCACTCGAGCATTAACGACGTAGAAAACATCAGACTTAAGGAGCTGATGGGGAAGTACAAGAGGATGATTCAGCAATGCAAGACTAAATCACAAAATATATAATTTCTATGAGACCTTTTAGTAGCTACTAATAGTCGATTTAGATCTCTCTCTACAAAAATGGTGTTGACTATGTAAATGTCTCGAACGACTTCTATTGCCTAATTCAGGAAGATAGGAGCAGCACGATTCAGCAGTGTTAAGTAATCACGTCCATGTAGTCCGGGATCAAGGGGGAGTTTGCGTGCACCCCGCCCCCCCAAAAAAAATCCATCCTGGATGGTTTCATCTTCTTCAGAGATATCCTAAGAATCACTTTTGATATGTTCCCCGAAAAAAAGTTGGGATGCAATACCCATTTTCTTCCATTTTCTAGCATAATGCTCTGCTAAAATTTTCGCATCATATGTAATCATAGATGGCCTTACCTACATAACTAAATAACATTTGAGCATAAATGCATCATGATTTTATATGGTTTAAAACATGAGGCATCAGAATATGACATTCAATTTATTGTAAATCAAACCCAAATTATCATAATCGCGTTATTTTTTTTACGCAAATGGTGAATTTTTTGTGGAAGATAAAATTAACTTTATGGTCACTAAAAAACAGTCACAGATATAAAAGTATTGCCTATATGAAATTTTTACAGCATTTCATTAGCTTTAAAATGAGATCACACTCAATATTCTAGGACAAACCGGAGTGGATTTAGAGTAATTTATGCAACAGATGCGAAATGCGTGGACGCCCGCCTGACTCAGAATGATCCATGAACTAGAGGGGTGTCAAGTAGCAACCCCCTAGTTTTCATTGGGTGGACTAACATTCTTCAAGGGCTAGCTAGAATCACTTTTGATGTGTTTTCTTAAAATATAGCCAACTTTGGCTATTCTATAAGACTTGCATAATCCGATCTTTACAAAGTGAAATAATATTATAACTTTATCCCTGGATGTCGTAAAATCATAATTGTGGTGTTTATGCATATCTGAAAATGATTGGAAAGAAGATGCAAGGTACTGGATTAGGAGACGTATTCTTGAAATCACATCTGGTTCACTCGATAGTGTACTAAAAGGAAAGCAGTATACAAGAGCGATGACCTTTCACAAAGCAACAATGGAAGCGTTAAAGAGGCTTTTACTCATAAAGTTCTTCGTCATGAAGAACATATCAGCCTTAGAAAGTTATTTAGAGGAGGACCAGCAAATCATCTTCCAAACACTAATGGAATCACCATCTTCTCAAAACTTTAAAAAGGCTCAAGCTAGTGAGAAAATTGTGGCATTGTTGCAAGAATAACAGTCATTCAAGCATCTGTTCGAGATGGAGAATATGGCAAGACATCGAGGCTTTGGTTGTCCTACGTGGATCATATCTCACTCATCATGAATCTAATCCATGCAGTGAAAATCAGAAATATCTCTCTCTATACGGAGTGTCTTCACAGGATGGATGACTTATTCTTCAGCTTCAATGGTCAGAACTATGCTCGTTACCTCTCCTTCTTTTCTGTCTTCTTGGCCAACATTGAAGAGACACAAGCTCACTTACTCTCCTAGAGAATGGAGCAATCATTGTGGCAAGGTCTATGATACTTGGAAATCGATGTCCCGTTGATAAAACAATGGAGGAGACCTTCATGAAATCAGCAAAGTCTCTTGGAAGATCTGGAAACCATGGTGCTGGCCTCACTGGTCTGGAGAACAACCTAGGAAATTACCAGAGATGGGTGTGGACAACACACGAACGTACCAGGTATGTTGAAGCCACCTTCTCTATGGCGGATATGATAGCAGAAAGCAGAATGTCGATGAAGCACAAGGACCTCCGACCAACTGAGATCCGCAAAGTGAGGGGATCGTTCAGAAGACCATGGATGCATTCTTGGGATTCATGGACACCTTTGATATTCCAGACAAAGACAAGCTGTACTGCTTATCATCTGGTGGGGCTGTGGATGGTTTGATAAAATTGGATGTCCTATTTGCTGAGGAAGAAGGGAAACAAGCCAAAGAAAAATTCATCAAAGAACGTTTGGAGAAGAAGTGTGATTTCTTTGAACTTATAAAGCAGATGAAATTGAAGACGATGATGGACTACAAAAAGTCAATGCGTGTCAAGACCTCAAAGAACAAAATTACAGAACTGAAACAACAGAGTGGTGTCATATTTGCTTTGCTTGTGAAAATCCAGAGTAAAATAGATATTGACTTCGAAGATTTGATGAGTTATCCACTAACACCTGTTCCCTATAGCATTGGGACTGCAGATGGATACCTGACAAGGACTGACAAATCCAAAGGATTCAATTATTTGGTCAAAGATGTTGAAGCTGCATCTTTACCAGATCCAAATACAACTCTGCTTATAGAAGATGGTAATGCTCTCTTCCATTACATGTCAGAAGTTCCCAAGAATTTCAGAGACATCTGCGAAAAGCTGTACCTCATCATGGCTAAGAGGTCTGATGTAATATGCAGTACAGACATATACCAACCTCATTCAATCAAAGGTATGGAGCGCAACTGTAGAGGTGTTTGTGAAAAATTCATTGTTCAGGGAGAGATGACCAAGAAGCCAGCTGATTGGAGGGAATTCCTTGCAAAAGATGAAAATAAGATATATACAGTTAATCAGGATTATGCTGAAGGTCTGGAGTTCCAACTCATTTGCTGCACACATTGGTTCCAGACAGGTGATTTTGATATGTGAAGGCCAGGCATATCAACGCACTACTAGAGATGGAACATCAGTGAACTGTAACCAAATCGCATCATTGGCATCCAATCAGGAGGAGACAGATTCACGTGTCATACTTTACTGCAGGTATGCTCAGGAGCAGGGCTATAGTACTGTAAGAGTTCGCAGTCCCGATAGTGACATATTCTTTATTCTGTTGCTATATGTCCATGAGCTCACAGTCACTCTCTTATTTGAAACTGGAACAGGGAATAAGAAGAAGCTAATCAACATCACTGAGTTGGCTGAAGATTTCACAGGGAAGTATGCTACTTCTCTCACCGCTCTTCATGTGTTCACCAAGTGTGACACCACTATTGCCGCCAAGTGCATAGGAAAGGTCAAGCCAATCAAGCTGCTCCAGAAGATCCCCAGGTACCAGACAATACTTACAGAGTTAGGAAAAGCGTGAGCAACACTCTACTGAGAGGCCTAGAGGAGTTTACATGCGCATTGTATGGACGCAAGAGATTCACCAATGTCAACAAGCTGCGATTCATTATCACAAAGGAGAAATGCATGACAACTGCTGGCAACATCAAGATCAATCATAATATTGATGTGAGCCTACTCCCACCATCATTTCGAGCTCTTGAACAACATGTGCGAAGGGCTAATTACCAGATGGCACTCTGGAGACGTTCCCATGTAGCCATCTTTGACCCACCATCCCCAACAGATGGTCAAGGTTGGCACTTGGTAGAAGGGAAACTAGAACCCCTATGGTATGACGGAGATTATATTCCATAACAATTGGTAGATAATCTTTCCGATGAAGATCTGGAAGGCGATGACCTGGATTCTGAGTTTGAGGATGATGTGGATGAATTAACTCTCTGTAGTGAAAGTGAAGAGGAACTATAAAAACGTAACTAGATATTGACATTAACAACTTTAGGAATGGGGTGTTGACATGTAATGTAATTATTAGAATGCGTGAAAATCAACTCACATTTAAGACAAACAATATTGTGGATATGATGTATAATTCAAGATTAGTATGTGCACAAAAAGTGGTTTAGTGTTTAAGTTACTTCTAATAACATGATATTCATTTATATGGTGGAACACTCTAGTTATAAAATCAGAAAATAAACAAGATTGTTGTAGCAGACAATAAACAATCTAATCACTTCAGAAAATGTTTAATTGTAATTTCAGACCTCGAAACTTATGCACAGACACCACAATTATGATTTTACGACATCCAGGAATAAAATTATGATATTATTTTACTTTGTAAAGATCGGATTATGTAAGTCTCATAAAACAGCCAAAGTTGGCTATATTTTAAGAAAACACATCAAAAGTGATTCCTAGCTAGCCCCTGAAGAATGTTAGTCCACCCAATGAACACTAGGGGCCATCTATGATTACATATGATGCGAAAATTTTAGCAGAGCATTATGCTAGAAAATGGAAGAAAATGGGTATTGCATCCAAACTTTTTTCCGGGGAACATATCAAAAGTGATTCTTAGGATATCTCTGAAGAAGATGAAACCATCCATGATGGATCCTTGGGGGCGGGGGGGTGCAAGCAAACTCCCCCTAGATCCCGGACTCATGGTTTCAGACCAAAAAACGCCCAGCAAGGTCTCGCAGCATCATCTACGTAGAAGACTCCGCCCAAACTACTCGCTCATAGCTTTTATAATAAATTTTCAGAGATTGAAGAAATAGTGTCCCCAGAAATCTACGAAGTAAAACCGGAACAGAGCCATGTTAAATGCAGAAGTCAGCGAATATTTAGCCTAATATAATGTATCTGGTTACATAAAATGGAGGCAGGCGTTATTTTCTACATCAAAGCCGATCTCAACTCTGTTCTATTATTATTATATATTTAGAATACATGCCAGTGTAAACCGAGAGGAACATTTATCGATCAAATTAGCGAGGTAAGTGACACATACTATGCTGTAATCCTTGGTGACATTAATCTTTCGGTCATTAAGTGGGGTGAATTCCTCACACCACGGACACGATCTATATAAAAACTTAAAAGAAAGTTCACTTTCTCAATTTGTGCCAAAATCCGACACATATGATCACCATGTCCTCGACTTCGTATTTGCTACAAATAAAGAGCTAAAAGAAAATCTAGATCTCGGCGAGGAATTTTTAATAGCGGTAACTGATCAATCTCCTTTATAAACTTCATAATTAACTAGAAAAATAAAAAGCTAAGGAAAGTTCCTGACTACGGAACTTTTTATTTTTTTTGGAAACGTAACTTAATGTTTAATCAAATCGATTGGAGTCAACCTAAGTACCACCACAGATATTCTTGTTCAATGGAAATTTTTCACTGATGCATACGTACAAGTACAAAATATAAGTAGGAAAGCATGAAGTGAACTAAGTAACCACTAACCAGCGGAATGCCAAAGGGATCAGTCTTAGCTCATGTTCTCTTGCTTTTGTATATAAACGGCATAGATGATGGTGTTACTAGCTAAGACGATATCGAAGTTTGCTAATGACATCAAAATAAAAGACTTTTTAGTCTCTAAAGAACAGGTAATAAAAATGCAGAACAATATAGGCAAGTTGTCAGAGTCCGGACAAACCAGAAAAATTAAGTTTAACACAGATAAGTGCAAAGTACAACACATAGGATATTGAATAGACTGCGTATACTTGATGGGTGTCGGCGGAGCTGCCTAAATATTAGGTGAGCAAAGTCTCAGACTTCATCAAATTTTGCATGTAGACCCTACAAGTAATGAGCATGGCCCATGAAGTTATGGAGTCTATGGCACTGGTCATAGTTTTATTTTCTTTGTGTTGTTTCTAAATGTTTCCTTCACTTGTATAATGAGGTGCCCTGCGTCCCTGCCTGAACCATGTGGTGTGCATTTTGTGGTGAGTAACGTGTTGAAAGCCATACAAAATGAATGAGAGGGAACGAAAGACAAGAAAACTTCTTTTTTTTTATGTTCGTACTATTTTTTCCTGTGTGTGATTATAAGATAAACGAAACTTTTTTTCGTTTATTCTATTTACATGTTTTTTATATGTTGCTAGGGGAATATCACAGGAGTGCGAGAGAAATGAGGCTTGTAGAAATTATTATTAGGTAAATATTCCAATGTTTTTTTTTTTTTTTTTTTTTAGGTTCGTTTTTGTCTTACTTTATCCACAGGTACATATTATAATCTCTCTTGTTTATATTATTACTCTTCCAGTTAAGCATTTATCCTAATAACTTACCTCACATAAGTTTGTATAGCCTCATGTAGCCTGCCACGCCCCACTGTAGCTAATATGTAGTTAAACTTGGTTAGTGGGAGGAGGAACAGGGTTTCTTGAAATTTTGCAGCCCATGCTTATTTGAAGTGAGTCATTTTTTGTGTGAAATAGCTTTGTGCACAAGAGAATAAAAGATAAATCTCCAGAAAAGTACCAACTATATGGATATGAAATAAGCTTTTCCTTATTGTTGAGGTTATAAATAATCTACCATCACTTTATGTCACAAATCGCTATGTTGTTATTTGACAAACTTCCTAAATCTAACATAATCAAACCGGTAAATATAACAGATTCTAAAAGAAGATAATTAATTTTCAAGAAATGCTGACAGTGATATCATTAATTTGCGACACATGTGGACTTCAAAATAGTCAGAACGAGGAGCTCTAGCCAGTGAGACACAGCATGAAAATAGGGGTTAGTACGGATTCTGGACAAAAAAATCTATAAAAATAAAGATAGTACATTTTCTTAGTCAATGTATTACTATATACCTAAAAATCTCACACACGTCATGTCGTGTTTATCCATTACAACAGTCTGATGGAGTAAACCTGCAGCCTCACAATAAATGAAATGATTAAGATGGGGAAGTTAGGCAGCATCGAAAAAAAAATATTAGGCGAAAAGGAAACTAAAAAAAAGATATAGGATACCAATGATAAGAGAGTAATGATGGTTATGATAATGATGATAATACGTTTGGTAGTAAAGAACATTACCAAAGATTGTCCAGAAAATTATAATAGGATATTTGTAGACAGAGACAGAGGAGATTTAGTAATTATACAACAATGACGAAGGTTAGGCAACAAATGGACGTCTCTCTCTCTCTCTCTCTCTCTCTCTCTCTCTCTCTCTCTCTCTCTCTCTCTCTCTCTCTCTCTCTCTGCATATTACTGCAGCGGTTATTTATTTATTATTTTTTTTAAACCACTTAAGTTCAAGCAATAATTTCCTTTGCTTTATAACCATAGCTCTAGCCTCTTTTTCAAAAGTGCTAACTGAAACAATGGCTTTACTGGAGGAGAGAGAGAGAGAGAGAGAGAGAGAGAGAGAGAGAGAGAGAGAGAAACACAATTTTGGCATACTTGGAGCAAAAAAAAAAACAATGCAGACACTATTTTTTTCCACTTCAATTCATCATATTTCTTTTATTTATATATTTGTAAAGATTTTAATATAATGTTTAGATTCAGCAATCATTCCTGAGTGTAACGGTATGAAATTAAATGTATTAAGTAAAGTATGAAGCGATATATGACCCAAATTATGAAAGAGTATATCTGTGATACCGCGCAGAGACGAAAGGTAGAGAATTTTGCCCGTCTATGAGACACGCTGTTGCGAAAAACCCATGCTGACACCCTTTAAGTATACGGAGTGTATGGGTTTTGAAATGAGGTCTATGGATACATTCCTCACTTTTTTTTTATCTATACCATGTGGGCTTTTCACGGGAATTTATGGGCTAAAGGAGATACTTTTTAGAGTACCTATCTTAAAGCCCACCCGCTAGAAAACCGTTGCCCCGAGTGAGGAAGCCCAACCTACACTCGGACCGTGGACAGGATTCCAACCCGTGCGCTTGGAGATCCCTCGGACCCCTAAGCACGCATGGTTCCACTGTACCACGGCGGCCCCAAACTCTTTTCGATAATCTCCTTTCTGGCGACCAAAGATACATTAATAAATTAGAACGAGTTCAACATAAAGTAACAAAATCTATGCTTAACTTAAGAAACAAATTATAAGAAGACCATCTTTAAGAATTAGATCTATTTTGAGTAATGGATACACTAAGAGACGACTTTATACAAAATAAAAGGAATTAATAACATGAGCTAGAGTAAATATTTCTAGTTAGATTTTTCAAATCACACTAGAGAAAACAGTTACATAAATATTTTTTTTTTACTTAAAAAAAAAACATAATAGTTAAACTATAAAATGAACTTCCTCGAGACTTTTATACACCCTTTTGACTAATATTTTGTCTCCAAACCACTGGCAACAGCGTTTGTTTATTAGAAGCTAGCTTTCTTGCCTCCGTAAAATGGTGGCATCTCATTCCACCCATAATCACTCTTTTCTATAACATTGCCTTTGGATTTTTCCTTTCTACCTTTTTTCCTATACGGCATATATCAGAGGGAATGGAGGGTGGGGAGGGAGCCTTCTTCTTTGCTGTTCTTTACTTCCACTATCATCTTTGTAGTTCTAGTTGTCACCTTGTGAAGATCGCAAGCTCTGTTGTGGCCTGTTTATTTTTTTCTTATGTAACTCTCTCTCTCTCTCTCTCTCTCTCTCTCTCTCTCTCTCTCTCTCTCTCTCTCTCTGTATGTGTGTGTGTGTGTGTGTGTTTCAATTTTTCTCTCTGTTTCTCTTACTCTCCTCCACAAGTTTTGGTGAATGCAAGAAAGACATAGAAAAAAATGGTGAGTCGTTGGAATAACGAAATAAGTTTGAGAGAGAGAGAGAGAGAGAGAGAGAGAGAGAGAGAGAGAGAGAGAGAGAGAGAGAGAGAGAGAGAGAGAGAGAGAGAGAGAGAGAGAGAGAGAGAGAGAGAGAGAGAGAGAGAGAGAGAGAGAGAGAGAGACACACACACACACACACACACACACACACACACACACACACACACACACACACACACACAGACTGACACACACATGCACTCAATCATACACACACTCACAGTATACTCCTAGCCTCCTTGTGTCCTCCACCGCCCCGGACGCCCTTAGGACTGGGTTCTCCGCCCTGCAGGTGACGTGAGCTCCATCCTGCGTGCGGCCCGGGGAGAAAGTGTACGTGGACTTGCTCACGTTGCCTTCCTGAAGCACCTGCGGTAATGGAAGGAAAGGGAAGGAAGGTGTTAGTGAAAAAAAAATGGGTTAAATGACTTGTTTTACTTACATTTTGTGTGTGTGTGTGTGTGTGTGTGTGTGTGTGTGTGTGTGTGTGTGTGTGTGTGTGTGTGTGTGTGTGTGTGTGTGTGTTTTATTATTTTTTTTACTATGCCTCACTTACCTGTTTTCTGGAGGAGGTAGTAGACACCTACCAAAACGATAATTTACTCCCAGCGAGGTCTAATAGCACTAGTTCTGTTCCGTACCAATTATGGTCTGAATCAGTTCAGTTTGTGCTCTGAACCTTTACATTAAAGCTAGTTGTGATCTCGCTGAACATTTCCCTTTATGTCTCACAATTCAATGGGGCATTCACAGCCTGCCCTCCAAAGACAACTCTCCTCTTTCTCACAAATCTACATACACTTACTACACACAACTCCTTCACCCTAAAATTTAAAAATGAAGACTCCTAATCCAGCCTCGGTGTCCCCTTCTGAGGAAGGGACCATAAATCTGTCCAGGTCTGACTGCTCTTCAGTTGGTAATGCAAAATGTCTTGATGCCTCCCTCAACTTTGTTGCGTCTATGTGCGGAACTACTTGACTTGCTCTCGTAACAAAGCTCTTGAATCTCTCCAGTTTTCCACCGCTTGGCTACGACTTCAGAGTCAATCTCGGTAAATTTATCTTTGTTGTATACTTCTCACCTAATTCCTCTGACTGTAAGAAATTCTTTGACTATTTAATTACAAAAGTGGAGCACATTTTGTCTCTCCTTTCGTGATCTCCATTCTTGAAGTATTCATTATTCACCACTAGGTTTGGCTCTCCTCTCTCTTCACTGATAATTCAGGTGAATTAGCCCTCAACTTTGCTATCCTCCATAACCTAGAGCAACCGGTGCAACATCCTACTTGTATTCCTGACCGTCTTGGAGATATATTCAATATTCATGACTTAACCTATGATCCTTTTTGCTTATGCTGTTATCTTATCTTCTCAGTTGTACTCCTCCAATCACAATCTCATATCTATATCTTGTTCTGTTTTTCCAATCCTATTCAAGATCCCCCAAAGACGGAAATTCTTCTGGCATTAGAAAGACCTGAGGAGGTAATATGTTGATTTTCCTTGGAATAACTACATACTGCCTCCGTGTGCTGAGTGCATAACAGAGGTGACAGTGTCTGGCATGGAGGCGTACACTCCTCTTTCTTTTTCTCAACCTAAACCTTCCAAACTTTGGTTCAACACAGCCTGTTCTCGTGCTATACATGATAGAGTGGTTGCCCACAAAAGGTACTTGAGCCTTCCATCACCTGAATATCATGCGTTTTATATTTCTTCTTAAATAGAAATCTTTCAAACTCCCCTTCAGATTTCTGGCATCTGGCCAAAAACATCTCCAATAACTTTACTTCTTCAACTTTCCCTCCTTTAATTCATCCTGATGGCACCACTGTCATCATATCTTCTCTTAAACCTTTGCTAATAACTCCACCTTGAATGATTCTGGGTTTGTCCTCTCCCTGTCTTCCTCCTTCTGACTATTTCATGCTTTCAATTAAAGTTCTCCGTAATGATATTTTACATGCCCTCGCTGGCTTAAACTCTAAGAGCACTTATGGACCTGATGAGGTCCCTCCTATAGTTCTCAAAAATTCTGTTTCCGTGCTTGCACCTTGCCTGACCCAACTCTTTCAACTATGTCTATCGACTTCTACCTTGTCTTCATGCTAGAATTTTTCCTACATTCAGCCTGTTCATAAAAAGAATGACCTTTCTAATCCGTCACACTACCACCCTTTAGCTTTGATTTCTTGCTTATCTAAAGTTTTTTAATCTATTCTCAGTAGGAAGATTCTCAAATATTTGTCACTTTGCAATCTACTCTCTGATCGTCGCTCTGCTTGTTATCTTCTAGCTTTCCTTACTGAGTTTTGGTCATCCTCTTTTTGATATATCGGTGAAACTTTTGCTGTTGCATTAGACATATCAAAAGCTTTTTTGATAGTCTGGGATAAAGCTTTGATTTCGAAACTGGCCTCCTACGGTTTCAATCCTTTTCTCTGCAACTTTATCTCAAGTTTCCTTTTCCGACCGTTCTTTTGCAGCCGTGGTAGACGGTAGCTGGTCTTCTCATAAATCTATTAACAATGGTGTTCCTCAGGGTTCTATCCTGTCACTCACTTTTTCTGTTATTCATTAACCCGTACAGCGTCAGAAACGTACGAGATACGTCGGCTACTCTGAGCGAACCGGGCGTCAGAGACGTATGAGATACGTCGGCGAGCTTTCTCGTGTTTTCGGAGGTATTGCGTCCTCAAAACCTACCATTATACTGCCATCATGCACTGTAGACATTGCTCATGCTGTCTCCTCGTCCCTGCTAACATGAATGCTTCCTGTATTTATTTATTACAATTCTGAACCCTAGCAGTTTCTGCTGCCTTCAGCTAGGTGTAGCGGGAAACTGACGCCTCAACTCCGCTAATATGAACAAAGCGTAATTTCCATTACTTACTCTTACCATTTCAGTTGTTTTTGGTAACTGTTATATTGTGGTAGTGAAAACTTTGTATGACATAAATAAGAATTTTCCAATCGCTTTGTTATAAGGAAAACAAGTACATATTACTCGGAAAATATTTGCACCGTGAAAGGCAACACTCCCTCGCGATATCTCGTGTCTATTTTTATCCACAAGCACTCCCAAACAGCAAAACATGACATGTTGTTTTTCTTTCAACTCAGGAACGATATTAGCATGTATCCAACTCGGGGATCGACTGGTGAGAAACGAGGAAGCGAATAAACTAGTCACATAAGGCTTTGCTAAGTCGCTAACCTTAGCGCAAAATATCTCGCACCAATTAATACCACTTCCAGTCAGTTCTGGGAGGAATGACTGTCATTTTCATTTGTTTCACATCATTTAAGACTGGTTTAGCAAAAAATAAAATAAAATCCATGATGTGGCCAGCACTGGCGAAATCACAAAGTCTCAGATCTGCTGACGCTGTACGGGTTAATAATCTTAACCAAACTTCTTGCCCTATCCACTCCTACGTTGTTGATACCACCTTACACTTTCCCACGTCTTTTCAGAGACTACCAACCCTTCAGGAATTCAACAACAGGGACACCACAGAACGCCTGACTTCCGATCTTTCTAAGATTTCTGATTAAGACTAAGAAAACTTAGTAGTGTTCAATGTCTCAAAAACTCAATTCCTCCATTCATCAATTCGACACAACCTTCCAGACAACTATCCCCTCTTCTTCATTGACACTTAGCTGTCCCCATCTTCTACACTGGATATCCTCGATCTGTCCTTTACTCATAATCTTAACTGGAAACTTCACATCTCATCTCTTGTTAAAACAGCTTCTATGAAGTTAGGCGTTCTGAGGCGTCTTCGCCAGTTTTTCTCGCTCCTCCAACTGCTAACTCTGTACAAGGGCCTTATCCGTCCTTGTATGGAATACTCTTCGCATGTTTGGGGTATTCCACTAACAGTTTTGTTTGATAGGGTGGAACCAAAAGCTTTTCGTCTCATCAACTCCCTTCTCTGAATGACTGTCTTCACCCTCTTTCTCACCGGCAGAATGTTGCATCCCTTGCTATCTTTTATCCATATTTTCATGCGAACTACTCTTTTGATCTTGCTAACTGCATGCCTCCCTTCCTCCTGCGGCCTCGCTGCAGAAGGCTTTCCTTCTCCTCTCACTCCTATTATGTCCAACTCTTTAATACAAGAGTTAAACATTACTCTCAATCATTCATACTTTTCTATGGTAAACTCTGAAACTCCTTGCCTGCTGTTTCCATCTTCCTACGACTTGACTTCTTTTAAGAGGAGGTTTCAAGACATTTGTCCCTGACTTTTGGATTTCTCTGATTATTTTTAAGGGAAATGGCAAACCAGTGGGACTATTTTTATCATTTTTTGGTTGCCCTTGGCCAGCTTCCCCTTTTGCATAAAAAGACTTTCTTTGACACTTTTCTTTATTATTTATCTATTATTATTTATCTATTATTTATTTACTTATTTATTTATTTACTTATCTATATTTGTTTTGTTTGTTTGTCTGAATGTCTGTTTGTCTGTTTGCGTACCTGTACATCAATTTGTCTGTTTACATCACCTGAAGGATGGGGATACAGGTAAAGAATGTGGGAGGACTATATAGTCAAGGGAGGCAGGTGGACAGAAATTATAAGTGGAGAAAGAAGTGTGATAGAGAAATGCAGGTGGAGGAATGGAAAGAAAGGTGGAGGGTGGCTGATGGAGGGAGGGCGATGGAGGGAGAGAGGGAGGGGTAGGAAAAGCAGGTGTAGGGAGGAGGGAAATGAGGATGAAGGGAGGTGGAGAGCTGGGAGCGGGGGAGGAAGTGGCGGGTGGTGCTTGAAGAAAAGGAAAAAAAGCCTTATTAAGTTATTGATTTCGTGCAGCTTTTATTTATTTTTTTTTTCGTTTTCGTTTTCTCTAATTTAATTTGATTTATTTATCAATTATGTTTATCTATGTGTTTGCGTATCTATTTACCTTCATTCACCTATCTACAGGAAGTATCTACCTATATTTTCGTATTTATCTAATTATCTGTAGCTGTTTGTCTGTATGTGCGCTTGTATATATCTTTTTATGAGTCTCTTTACTTCGAGATGATTGGTTTATTGACTGCTGCTTTTGTGTGAGAGACTTGTTAAAAAGAAGAGATACACAAATTTTTGAATAAAATAATAAGATTAAGAAGCAGTAGACACTCGCTACGACGGCTGAATGACTCCATGGAAGGTTTTGGGATGATGAGGTAAGGTGAGCTGTACATATGTTGCTAATCCTACTGTGTCCTATCTCTCTGTTTCTTCTTCAGTCTCAATACCAATACAATTGTACCTAGCACTTTAAAAATTATTTCTTATTATTTATAATAAGCTGCGCACACAGTCATACATTTACATAGTCTTTACGCTAAAACTAAGTGCATGGATCAAACTTAAAAATAGAGAAATGAATAAGGAAAATAAATATAAGAATAAAACAAAATAAATAAATCAACTAATGAAAAAATAATCATAAATGATTATAGTACAAAAGCCATTCGATTCATAGATTCATACACGTTTCTCTCTCATAAGACTGTATAGATTCTTACTGCCACAACATTGGATCTGTTACTGTCTTGCTATCCTACTATCTTTTACCGTTATTGCCTTGGTTACTGCTCTTCTGAATTCGCTAACTGTTTGCCTCTCAGCCTCTCGTGGCCTAGCTGCACAAGATTTTCCACTTACTCCCGTTCCTATTCTGTCCAGCTTACTAATACAAGAGTTCACCGGTATCGGGTGAACTATGATGGTGAGCAGATTTCTATTCTCTTGCGTGTCAACACAGGAAGACGCTCAGAAGAAAGACCTCCTGCATCATACTTAGTTTTCTCGCCACCTAAACCCAGTCTTTCAATCCACTTAATATTGAACTCTGGTACACAAAGGAATTTCAAGATACATAACAAACTAAATCTCTCTCTCTCTCTCTCTCTCTCTCTCTCTCTCTCTCTCTCTCTCTCTCTCTCTCTCTCTCTCTCTCTCTCTCTCTCTTGGTTCCTATCATATTTTATTTCGGGAAAAAGCATTGTAAATTAGCTTTTTTCTTAATTTTTTCCCTTCAGCCGCTTTTCCTGGCACGCGAAAAAAAATGCTGATTTAAAGAGTAACAAAAAGAGTTTGTCATGATAAAATGAGGCATGAGAAGATAATGCAATGATAGGAAATGTGGATGGTAGAATATAATGTAAGGAAACAGAAATCGAAAGATCAAGTGATGATGATGGAAGGAAGAACTACGAACAATAATTCAGAGAAGGAAAGAAGGAATAAATACAATAACAATAGACATAAAGAGAAAGAAAGGAAAGAAGGTGAAGTAAAGGATGGAATGTAGGGAAAAGAGAGAAAAGAGAAAGATAGGAGACAAGAGAAGGAAAAGGAAGAGGAAGGGGAGTAGGATAGATGGAGACATGGAGAAAGAGGAGGAGGTAAGGTTTGGAAGGAAAGATAAACAGAAATAGAGAAGGAGGAAGAGGGGATAGAGGAAGACGGAATGGAAGGAAGTAAATGGAGCACTTTGCAGGGAGGAAGGAAAACAAGAGCAGATATATATATATATATATATATATATATATATATATATATATATATATATATATATATATATATATATATATATATATATATATATATATATACATATAGAGAGAGAGAGAGAATGTGTGTGTGTGTGTGTGTGTGTGTGTGTGTGTGTGTGTGTGTGTGTGTGTGTGTGTGTGTGTGTGTGTGTGTGTGTGTGTGTGTGTGTGTGCGTGCGTGCGTGCGTGTAAGGGTATTGGTCTCACATTTTTACAATTTTTCCCTTTTTTTCAGGCTCTTTTTCCAGGATTTTTTTCTCCATGGCTCGAACAAAGTCGAAAGGTGCCGCCCAATCAAGTCATTAAACTCACCTTGACTCGATATTTCAGGGACTATTTTTCCTTCCTTTCTCGTGTGGTGGCTGTGACTGCCTCTTTGTTTTTTTTGTGTGTTTCCCTCCCTTCCCCCAATCTCTCTCTCTCTCTCTCTCTCTCTCTCTCTCTCTCTCTCTCTCTCTCTCTCTCTCTCTCTCTCTCTCTCTCTCTCTCTCTCTCTCTCTCTCTCTCTCTCTCTCTCTCTCTCTCTCTCTCTCTCTCTCTCTCTCTCTCTCTCTCTCTCTCTCTGTCTCTCTCTCTCTCTCTCTCTCTCTCTCTCTCTCTCTCTCTCTCTCTCTCTCTCTCTCTCTCTCTCTCTCTCTCTCTCTCTCTCTCTCTCTCTCTCTCTCTCTCTCTCTCTCTCTCTCTCTCTCTCTCTCTCTCTCTCTCTCTCTCTCTCTCTCTCTCTCTCTCTCTCTCTCTCTCTCTCTCTCTCTCTCTCTCTCTCTCTCTCTCTCTCTCTCTCTCTCTCTCTCTCTCTCTCTCTCTCTCTCTCTCTCTCTCTCTCTCTCTCTCTCTCTCTCTCTCTCTCTCTCTCTCTCTCTCTCTCTCTCTCTCTCTCTCTCTCTCTTTTTTTTTTATTTAAACTTAATGCACATAACATACACATTTTACACATAAGTACGTTTACAGTTGGAGCTGAGTTCGTGAGCTTGGCATGTGACGCTCATTCTAAAGCTGCTCCCGGGGACGGCATTGTGAGCAAGGGTGTCATAAAACTGTCACTGTCAGTTGCGCACCTCCCTCGCCACTGATCAACACTGTCATGTCAGGCACACGCACATCCCACGTCACTGTGTTTCACTGTCACTGTCAGGCATACTATTTTCCTCCACTGTCACTGTCAGGTGGATTGTAGGCTGGTGGACACTGCCATTTTATCACCTGTCACTGTCACTATCAGGCGGATGTGTCCGTAACCAGGCGTCTCTCTCTCTCTCTCTCTCTCTCTCTCTCTCTCTCTCTCTCTCTCTCTCTCTCTCTCTCTCTCTCTCTCTCTCTCTCTCTCTCTCTCTCTCTCTCTCTCTCTCTCTCTCTCTCTCTCTCTCTCTCTCTCTCTCTCTCTCTCTCTCTCTCTCTCTCTCTCTCTCTCTCTCTCTCTCTCTCTCTCTCTCTCTCTCTCTCTCTCTCTCTCTCTCTCTCTCTCTCTCTCTCTCTCTCTCTCTCTCTCTCTCTCTCTCTCTCTCTCTCTCTCTCTCTCTCTCTCTCTCTCTCTCTCTCTCTCTCTCTCTCTCTCTCTCTCTCTCTCTCTCTCTCTCTCTCTCTCTCTCTCTTTAGGGTGGCTTATCTTTACCTGTCTGTTCTACTTCCCGCCCTGTTACCTTCCTTTTCTGAGCCGTGATGGGCCGCCAGTCACTCCCAGGCCGTCTCACTCTAACCGCTTGAGATAAGAACAGAATATCATATTAAAGACTCACTCTCTCTCTCTGAACACCTTAACTAACTTATGAACAACCTGTTCGATCGATCTCTCTCTCTCTCTCTCTCTCTCTCTCTCTCTCTCTCTCTCTCTCTCTCTCTCTCTCTCTCTCTCTCTCTCTCTCTCTCTCTCTCTCTCTCTCTCTCTCTCTCTCTCTCTCTCTCTCTCTCTCTCTTTTTATTTAAACTTAGTTACCATTACAATATTTACATAATAAACTTAAAGTTGCTAGTGGACACTAGGCAACTATTCTAAAAGTTTATGTGGGTGGCAGGTACCTGAGGTGGTACCCGCGCCAACTAGCATGATACACTATACTTTATATACATTATGTACAGGAGGAGCTGGACAGGAACGGTGTGGGGAGTGTGCCTCTCCAGGTGTTGGCAGCCACTTTCGCCTGGTGATTTGACATGTCTGCCACACCAGGTGTGGCCTCCGTGAAGCCGTTCCAGAGACGCGCTGCCCTGGCCTTGTACGTCCTCAGATGCTGTGACGTGTGTGATCGTGGCACCGTCACACGTCTTCCGGCCGCTGCCTGTCGCGTCGCGCGTTGGGCGTGGTGAGGCGGCAAGTACAGGCGGGTGAGGTGGGAGTGTGGAGCACCTGTGTCTTGTGGCAGACTGTCAGAGCTGCCACATCGCGACGGTGCTCCAGGGATGTCACACCGTCGGCGAACTCCTCATCGTCCCCCCAGCAGTCGGAGAGCGCGCCTCTGCACCGCATCGAGTCGCCTGGTGTGGGTGACAGCACTGGACATCCACGTCAAGGCTCCGTATTCCATACAAGGGCGGATCTGAGCCTTGTACAGCGTCAGGATGCCTTGGGGATCCAGGTTGCTTGCCACCCTGCGGAGGGCTGACACACGCTGAGAGGTCTGGCGGGCCACAGACGCGAGGTGCTGGTCGTAGCGCAGCTCCCGGTCAATGGCCACACCCAGGATCTTGATGTCGTCTTGGAGGGGCAGCTGGACACCCCCAAACCTTATTTGTCCCTCCACGGCCTGGGTGGCGGCGGGGGACCGGGAGACGACCATAGCGTGTGTTTTCTCAGGCGCGAAGTTGACCTGCCATAGCGCCCCCCCACTCCTCTGCAGTTTTCAGCTGCCTGTTGACTGCAGCAACAGCGCGCCTACTGTCCTGGCGGCAGTAGGAGACGGCCACCGTGCAGTCATCAGCATAGGCTTTGACTGTGGGGAGCTGGCGAAGTAAATCGTCTATATATATGTTCCACAGGACTGGCCCTAATACAGAGCCCTGTGGAACTGAGGCTTCTATGGGGGCAGGCGCTGAGGACCGTCCATTGATGACTACCCGTAGTGAACGACCATGGAGGTAGTCATCAAGAAGAGACAGCAGGCTCCCGGCTACGCCTTTGGCACGCAGCTTTGCCAGCAGGGCGGAGTGCCACACCCGATCATAGGCGCCCGCGATGTCAAGCGCCACCACGAGTGTGTCCCGGCCTTCGTCGAGGGAGTCCTGCCACTCTTGTGAGAGGAGGAGAAGCAGATCTGAGGTGGATCGGCCCGGCCTGAACCCAAATTGGTGAGGCGAGAGGAGACCGTTGTCTGCAAGGTGTTTCTCTAGGGCGGCAGCCAACATCTTCTCAAACACCTTGCCAACAACCGACAGCAGGGAGATGGGTCGGTAGTGGCTCGGGTCCGTCCTGGAGTCTTTCTTGTGGGCGGGAACCACACAGGCTTCTTTCCAGGCAGATGGCCACTTCTCCTCCTCGAGGCAGGCAGCGAAGATGTTGGCGAGAGGTGCAGATAACTCCTCGGCACAGTTCTTTAGTACCCGAGGACTGATGTTGTCAGGGCCTGTGGCTTTCCTGCATCGATTTCCTCGAGTACTCTCTTCACCTGTGCCGCGGTGACGGAGACCGACGTGATGGTGTGGTCAGTCTCTCGGGGCAGCTCAGGTGGAGGGCGGTGAGGGTCGTCTACTTGCATTTTTTGTGCAAATAGTTCGGCCAGGAGAGCAGCCTTGTCATCGCTGCTAGTAGCCGTGGACCCGTCTGGCCTGGTGAGGGGGGGCACGCTGTCCTGTCTCAGCACGCCCTGCCGCTCCTTGACGAGCGCCCACCACGCCTTGCTCCCCACTCCAGGACCAGTGAGTTTGCTCCTCATCACTTCCTCCCAGTGCTGCCGCGCCCACTTGGATGTGGCTGTCATCCTCCTGCACGCAGCTCGGTGGAGGGCGAGGTTGTGGTGTGAGGGCGTCGCTTGTACCTTCGCCATGCCGCATATTTGGCCTCGGCAGCAACCCGGCAGCGGTAGCCGAACCATTTAGGGTCTGTGGCTTTGGCGAGGTACGTGCGATGGGGAACAAACTGGGTCTGGAGGTCAAGTAGCTTCGAGGTGAGGACGGAGACCTTCTTCTCCACGTCCTCGACGAGCAGCGCCTCCCAATCCGTGGTACTGAGAGCCTGCCGCAGGGATGGCCAGTCAGCCTCCTCCCAAAGCCATATGTTGCGCGGCACAGCCTCTTCTCTCGCAGCGGTGAGTTGTACGTGGGTCAGCACTGCGTGGTGATCAGAGCTGCCCACTTTGTCCAGCTGTTGACAGGTAATGTTGGCTTCAGGGAGATCAGACAACACAGGATCGAGCAGCCCTCCTCCTTCATGAGTTGGAAACGTCACGTGGTTGACGAGTCCTTGCACCGCTACAAGATTGTCGAAGGCCTGCTTCTCTAGGTGGAAGTTGAGGTCTCCCAGGATAAGGACGGACTTGCATTGGTGGCGCCGAAGCAAGTCGTCCAGCTCATCCGCCAGGAAGTCCAGCGCGAAGCGTCCTTGTGTTGGGGGGCGATACAGGACGCAGAGAAGCAGACCACTGTTATCTCGCAGGACTATGCGGAGGAACAGCGCTTCCATGAGGTGAGGGAGGTTGACTGACAGCTCCTGGGTCTGGAGGCCATTCCTGAAGCAGGCGGCCACGCCCCCACCCGTTCTGCCATCGCGGTCGTTCCTCACCCAGTCCGTGTAGCCGGGGATTCTGCCGAATGTTGGCTCCACCGCGCTACATAGCCACGTCTCTGTCACTGCCACGATGTCTGCTTTATACCGCAAGACAAAATTATGTGAGAGGTCTGCGATGTTGGTGCGCAGGCCTCTGACATTGGCAGACACCACAGTGAGCTGGGGGGCATGACTGTGGTGCTGACGCGCGGGTGGAGCCCTGGGTGGTTGAGGAGGACTACTGCGAGATAACTGCTGCCCCACGAGGGTGAGGTCCAGTCCCGGTGGTGTCGTGGCTGCTCATCCCGGTAGTACTGTTGAGGGCTGGAGTCACGAAAGGGAGCGTGGGGGGGGCAGGGCGCTGTGGTGGCGGGGCTGCCCTTCCATCCTGCTCTCCGCTATTACCCTTCTAAGGATGGCTTCCTGCCTGGCGTCGGCTGCACGAGTGAAGCAGATCTCCGTCCAGTGTCCAGGGCGTAGGCAGTACTCGCAGGTGGGGCGACTATGCTGTCCTGTCGGGGAGTGGCGAGGCAGAGCCATTAGAGGGGTGGGGGACGGGTGGCGGGGCCGAGCGGTCGAGAGTGCGGGGTGAGGTGACTGCTGAGTAGACGACCCCTTCCTTGCCTTTTTCTTTCGCTTGGCTTTGTTGTTCCTTGGGCCTCCCCTCGTTCCTGATGTGTCAGACTCAGTGGTTGGCGAGTTAGTGGAGGTGCCGGAGGAGGCTGTGGTGGTGGTGGTGGTGGCGGAGGCAGTGGCGGCGGTGGCGGCGGCTGCGGCAGTGGTGTGGGAGGGATTACCGGTGGTCGGAAGGGGGGATGCAGGGGGTGAGACTGGTGAGGAATCAGTGCAGGAAGCAGCTGTGTTGGTGGGCGGAGAATCTCGCGGGCGGTGAGTGTTAGCGAGGGGTCTCGGCAGGCCAGACTCCCACCACTGCCTTGCGGTGGGTGAGGAGGTGCATTTCCTCGCCCAAGCGTTGTCGATGGACGAGGCGATAGCTGTGGTGCCCATTGTGCGGTAGACCTCTTCCCGTGTGCGTCTTTCGCGTCGCTTAGGGCCTCAATTAGCTGAAGGACTTCTAGAAGCTGAGGTTTCCGGTCTATTATCCAGTCCCTCTGTAGAGTGAGTGACTGGACGACAGTGTTTTGCCTCGAGACTTCCTGCTTGAGGCTTAGTGCGTGAGCCACAAGCTCCTCCTTCTGCATCTCCATGTACTCCTGATGCTCGGTGTCACCGTCCTCGGTGTGGTGTGAGTCATCGTCAGCATCAGGGAGGGATGGGGGGAGGGCCGCGGCTGTCGCTGTGTCACCATCCTCGTTGCTGGGGGCAGGGGGGTTGGTGGCGACATACGTCACTTCAGCTTCTATATTGGCCTCTATGCGCAGCTGTTGGGTCTCGGAGCATGTGTATGTCTCCCGATCACCAAGGCACATGGCGTGACACACATTAGGGCAGTCTATCTCGCCCTCACAGAAGACGAAGGCGGCATTTTGGTGGCTGCCCTGCCACAGACAGCGCACCAGCGTCGGGGACAATAACCAGGGTGACTTATCCTCGAGATTTTTTGGTGTGTTGCCATGTCTGCGGTCACGAGGTGGGGAGGGGAGGGATGGCGGCTGAGACAGGGGTGGTGTTCCCAGGGGATTTGTGGTATCCGAGCGTAGGACAAGCAGCTGAGGCGATCAGGACAGGCAGATGAGGTGATCACTTAGTGAATAACGAGAGCACTATGAGAACACTATGCACATCACACACTGACTGCTCACTGCTCCCGTCGGTCCTGCTGGGTGATGACACAATCCCGCCGTGGATAGAGATGCAATAAAAATGGATGCGTGGAGCGAGAGGATGGAGGAGAGAGGCTTGGCAACCCTTGGGGGTGCGGAACGCGGCAGCCAGATGCGGGTGGGTCAGGCTGAGGTCAAAGTAGGTCGGTGAGGCTACATACGATTATTCCTTGCTGTATTTCTACAAGATCACTTTGCACTTTCTCTTTTTCTATGTAGCGTTACGAGGCACTTGTTCACAGATAGGACACCGTTACACTGCACTAGCTCACCACTAGCCTCTGAAAAATTACCTTTGTGACGGAGTGACCTCGCGCGTGACCTCTCTCTCTGCTGGCGTCTCTCTCTCTCTCTCTCTCTCTCTCTCTCTCTCTCTCTCTCTCTCTCTCTCTCTCTCTCTCTCTCTCTCTCTCTCAGTATCTATCAATCTACGACTATATCTATCTATCTTTTCACACACACACACACATACACACACACACACACACACACACACACACACACACACACACACACACACACGTCCAGACGGGCAAAATAAAAATTATATAGAAATGCAAACACAAAGTCTATCTTTTTCTATTATTTTCTATTATATTGCGCTCTTAATATATTTTGGCAGGAATGTTTTGATAAATGCGTAGAGGATACTTAGAAAATGTATGTATGCTTATGTGTATGTATGTATTCAATGTTTGTACCTATGTATGTGTGTGTGTTTTAGGGTACAGTGTGTGTGTGTGTGTGTGTGTGTGTGTGTGTGTGTGTGTGTGTGTGTGTGTGTGTGAAATGAAACATCGTATCTTTCTTCTAACTGAGTTAATTTTGAAAGAGATTGCTGTAAAGAGGAGGAGGAGGAGGAGGAGGAGGAAGAGGAGGAGGAGGTATACAGAGCAACACAAAATAATAACAGACAATAGCAAATGTGTTGTATGGGATAAAAGAATAGTTTAGAGGAAGGAGAAGGAGAAGGAGCACGAGGAGGAAGAAGAGAAACAAGAACAACTACATAGAAAAGAAAAAAATAACAAATGATTAGGGTATAGGAAGGTGAAACTGAATAAAAACGAGAATAGCAACAACAACGACAACAAAAACAAAACAACGGAAGAAAAGAAAAGCAAGAGCAAACACAGAAAAGAAAAAAAATCAGTAAGGTATGGAAATATGAAACTGAATGAAAACGAGAAGAGCAGCAGCAGCAACAACAACAACAACAACAACAACGACTACAACAACAACAACAACAACAACAACAACAACAACGACGACGACAACGACAACAAAAACAAAAACAACAACGTTAGAAAAAGAAAAACAAGAAGTACATAGAAAAGAAAAAAAGATGAATAAGGTATGGGAAGGAGAAACTGAATAATAACGAGAAGAGCAACAACAACAACAACAACAACAAAAACCACAACAACAACAACAACAACAAAAAAAAACCACAACAACAACAATAACAACAACAACAACAACAACAACAACAACAACAACAACAACCATCAACAACAACAAAAACCACAACAACAACAACAACAACAACAAAAACCACCACCAACAACAACAAAAACAACAAACAGAAGTTAAGGAATGAATATCAAACGAGGATTCTGTACAAGATGGAGATGAAAATAAAGAAGAGAATATGAAGCTGAAGGAAGAACAAATGAAATGAACGTATAATAACATCAACAAGAAAGTTGAGAAAAAAAAGTGGAACTGAAAAAAAAGAACGAAATTGATAGATAAATGAATATACAAATCATAAAACTGAACCACGTAGCTTTTACAAATGGCCTCGTTAGTATCAAGAAACAGAGCGGTAGCGGTGTTTACGTATCTTTGCAATCCTTCCCCTTCGTCACCTCGCAACCCTCAGCGTGATGCAGCGTGATGTATTTGAGTGCCTTACGTTACTCACTCCTACCCCAGTGTGCCCTGATTACTATCATTCATCCTGTAATGTGTGGCAAGTAGGACAGGTATAATAATAAGCAAGATGATAATTATAATGTGTTAGGGATTGTGGAATGAATTAATGTTACATAATATAGTAGGAGAAAACACGTATAATAGTGAAAATGGTAAGCAAGGTGATGATGATAGGGGATAGCGATGATAGGATTGATAGTGCAGGTAGTAATAGCAAGCAAGGTGATAGTGAAGATGATATGATTATGAATATTTCTTAGATAGCGTCGCAACAACTAATGTGATATGACACCGAAATGAAGATGAATATATACGTAAATACTGCATGATATACTGGTCACATTAAGATTTAAAGTAAAAATAAATAAAAAATTATGTTGAATTTGAAGCAATAGAAAAATCAGAAGTAAGAACACAAATTAATAGGTCTGGAATTTGAGTATATTAATTTCGAGTAAGAGCTTACTGACTAAAAGGAACAATAGTACGAGTGTTAATTATGTAACAGGTAAAGGCAGGTGTCACGTCCCGGTTTGCCTTCCAAGAGTAGATAGTACATTAGACCTAGAAGGTTATATAGGGTGTCGAATTATCCACTCGACCTATCTGTGACGGCAGTACATACACTCTCTCCCTTGCCACTACTCTCCACTCTGGTATCTACACCCAATATTAGATCATTCAGATGTGTGCGATCAAACAATACAAATAATAACACAAATAAAAGAACATATTCTTAATAATATAAACTTACATAATACACTTACAAATAAATAAAGGCACTAAATAAATACACCTGAAAAAACTAACTCAACACACAACACTACTTCCCACATGCACTCCTTATCTTCTTATATATTCACTTCGTGTAAATTTCCCCCACCCACTTTCTACCGTGCAATCACAATATTCATAACACTTTATTCATCCCAAAACATCACTACAATACATTACACCTCGCAATACCTGGGCTGTCGTAATCACCCGGAGCCCACCAAAACTCCGCCACTCACAACCAGAACCTCCACACAGCAGCTTTACTCCCTAGACAAGAGTTCTTGAAACCGTATAGAATACAGCAACCTGATCCCGAACCATAGGGCACGAATCCCTCCATCCTCATAAGGCACCAGTCCTCTCAGACATCCTTTGTCCTGAGGCGCACACGCGGCTCGCCAAGCTCGCTAATTTTACACTTGTCATCTTTAATCCCCTCCCTTTTTATATAAGAACACAAAGCACATAAACATGAGAATTAACTTATATAATATAATATGACTAAACATCTGATATTAATTAATATAATTATATCAATAATACATATAAAACTAAAAAAAATAAATGAATGGGACATAGCCATAACAAAAGAAAATGAGTCATATTCAGGCCCAACTCGGCCTACAGCATAAAACAGATGTAAAAATTATGATAATAGTATTAAGAATGATAGTACTAGTCTTTAATGTATAGCAGGTGGGAACATATTTAAAAATTATAATGAAATGGTAATAGGAATGATGGTAGATATCTGAAACGTATGATAAAGACAGGTGTGATGGTAAGCGAGGAGACAATAATAGCGATTGTTATAACAATGTAGCAAAGGTAACAAGACTAATAGTTAATAAAAGTGATAGGAAAGATAAGTTCCCCTATAAATGAAAGAGGAAAGTGTACTAGGTATGTTACGTAAGATAATATAAGTTATTAAAGGGAAAATATCATACCAGGTGGCATGTTAGTAAGACATTACAAGTAATCAGAGGTGTCATACAAGGTAGCAAGGTAGCAAGAATGAATCTTTATTGAATATATATATATATATATATATATATATATATATATATATATATATATATATATATATATATATATATATATATATATATATATAAAATCACCGAACAAGGATAACATAACTGTAATCAAGAAAAAAGCCACTAAGGTGCACAAGTAATCAGGAATATTATACAAGGTAGCAAAAATGTAAGATTGAACAAATTATCAGACAAAAATACTGAAGATAATATCAAAGATGAATAAGTTTATGCAACTCCTGTTCAGCATGATAGGCTAATGCTGGGGTCACACTACAGCTTTTTCTTCACTACGACGCCCCCGACACCCTGTATTCGCTTAACGACTCAATGACAGTCCC
This sequence comes from Portunus trituberculatus, assembly GCF_017591435.1. Classification (NCBI taxonomy): domain Eukaryota; kingdom Metazoa; phylum Arthropoda; class Malacostraca; order Decapoda; family Portunidae; genus Portunus; species Portunus trituberculatus. The sequence goes on from NC_059282.1 coordinate 589,818, forward strand.
AGAATGAGCCCCTGGAGGTATATACAGAGGTCCAAAGCGTTTTCCCATGTCACATCATCCCACAGCATGGACATCTACATAACTCATTATGAGTCTCCTAAAGTACATCACTGTCCTCGCTGACACGGAGACGCATCTCGCCAGGGACATCTTGAGGATGGAGTCTACATACTTCAAGAGGGCTTTGTGAATACTGGATGATCATGATAATACCACCGATAAAGCTTGTTTCCCGATGTTCTCTCTCTCTCTCTCTCTCTCTCTCTCTCTCTCTCTCTCTCTCTCTCTCTCTCAAAAAATGGTGTATATCTTCACCGCCTGCGGGTTTATTTATTTTGAGTACGTTAACGAAAGCCTTTCGCCACCACCACCAACGCCGCCACTACCACCGCTCACATGCCTTACAGAAATCGCCGCTTGGCAACTGAGGCAAACAGCTGTCCTCTTGTCCTTTTTTATTTTATTTTCATTTGCCAAGGGCAAATGAAATAAAAAAAAAAGAAAAAGAAAAAAAGGCCCACTTGAGCGCTGGCTCTCTACAAAGAGAAAAACGTCAGCCAAAATTAGGGAGCAAATGTCTCGATACCTTCCTCTTAAAAGAAGACAAATCGTAGGAAGTCGGAAATACAGATGCAGAGAGGGAGTTCCAGAGTTTACCAGTGAAAGGTATGAATGATTGAGAGTGCTGGTTAACTCTTCCGATAGAGAGTTGGACAGAATAGAGATGAGAGAAAGAAGAAAGCCTTGTGGAGCGAGGCCGCAAGAGGAGGGGAGGCATGCAGTTAGCAAGATCAGTAGAACAGTTAGCATGAAAATAGCAATAAAAGATAGAAAGAGATGCAACATTTCTGCGATGAGAAAGAGGCTTAAGACAGTTAGTCAGAGGAGGGGAGTTGATGAGACGAAAAGATTTTGATTCCACCCTATCTAGTAAAACTGTGTGACTGGAAACCACCCCCCCCCCCCAAACATGTGAAGAGTACTCCATACAGGGGCGGATAGGGCCCTTATATAGAGTTTGCAGTTGGAGGGGCGAGAAAAACTGGCGGAGACGCCTCAGAACGCCTAACTTCATAGAAGCTGTTTTAGTAAGAGATGAGATGTGAAGTTTCCAGTTAAGTTTATGAGTAAAGGACAGACCGAGGATATTCAGTGTTGAAGAGGAAGAGAGTTGAGTGTCATTGAAGAAGAGAGGATAGCTGTCTGGAAGGTTGTGTCGAGTTGATAGATGGAGGAACTGAGTTTTTGAGTTTTGGATAGGGCCCTTATATAGAGTTTGCAGTTGGAGGGGCGAGAAAAACTGGCGGAGACGCCTCAGAACGTCTAACTTCATAGAAGCTGTTTTAGTAAGAGATGAGATGTGAAGTTTCCAGTTAAGATTATGAGTAAAGGACAGACCGAGGATATTCAGTGTGGAAGAGGAAGAGAGTTGAGTGTCATTGAAGAAGAGAGGATAGCTGCCTGGAAGGTTGTGTCGAGTTGATAGATGGAGGAATTGAGTTTTTGAGGCATTGAAAACTACTAGATTTTCTCTGTCCCAATCGGAAATCTTAAAAAGATCAAAAGTTAGGCGTTCTGTGGCGTCCCTGCGTGATCTGTTGACTTCCTGAAGGGATGGTCGTCTCTGAAAGGACGTGGAAAGATGTAGGGTGGTATCATCAGCGTAGGAGTGGATAGGGTAAGAAGTCTGATTAAGAAGGTCATTAATGAATAATAGAAAGAGAGTGAGTGACAGGACAGAACCCTGAGGAACTCCACTATTATTAGATTTAGGGGAACAGTAGCCGTCTACCACAGCAACAATAGAAGGGTTGGAAAGGAAACTTAAGATAAAGTTGCGAGAGAAGGATAGAAGCCGTAGGAGGGCAGTTTTGAAATGAAAGTTTTATGCCATACTCTATCAAAAACTTTTAATATGTCTAACGCTACAGCAAAAGTTTCACCGAAATCTCTAAAAGAGGATGATGACCAAGACTCAGTTAGGAAAGTCAGAAGATCACCAGTAGAGCGATCTTGACGGAAGCCATACTGGCGATCAGATAGGAAATTGTGAAGTGACAGATGTTTGAGAATCTTTTTTTTCAGGATAGATTAAAAAACTTTAGACAAGCAAAAGATTAAAGCTATAGGACGGTAGTTTGAGGGATTAGAACGGTCACCCTTTTTAGGAACAGGCTGAATGTAGGCAAACTTCCAGCAGTAAAGAAAGGTAGAAGTCGATAAACAAAAATGAAAGAGTTTGGCCAGACAAGGTGCAAGCACGGAAGCAGAGTTTTTGAGAACTATAGGAGAGACCCCATCAGGATCATAAGCCTTCCGAGGGTTTAGGCCAGCGAGGGCATGGAAAACACCATTACGAAGAATAGTCAGAGGGAGGAGGAGAGGGAGAGACAGGCGGCCCAAAATCATCCAAGGTGGGGTTGTGAGCAAAGGTTTGAGAGAAGAGTTCAGCTTTAGAGACAGAAGAGATGGCAGTGGTGCCATCAGGATGAAATAAAGAAGGGAAAGATGAAGAAGTGAAGTTATTGGAGATGTTTTTGGCTAGATGCCAGAAGTCGCGCGGGGAGTTTGAGTTTGAAAGATTTTGACATTTTCTACTTATGAAGGAGTGTTTGGCAAGTTGAAGAACAGACTTGGCATGATTCCGGGCAGAGATATAAAGTGCGTGAGATTCAGGAGATTGAAGGCTCAAGTACCTTTTGTGGGCAATAGCTTGAGAAAAGGAATAAGGAATGTATGCCTCCATGCCAGATACTATCACCTCTGTTATGCGTTCAGCAAAAAGAGACGGGTCTCTGACACGGAAGCAGTAATCATTCCAGAGAAAATCAGCATAATACCTCCTTAGGTCCCGCCAGCTGGCAGAGGCAAAACGCCAGAGGCACCTTCGCTTTGGGGGATCCTGTGGAGGGATTGGAGAAATAGGACAAGATATAGAAATGAGATTGTGATCGGAGGACCTCAACGGAGATGAAATGGTGACAGCATAAGCAGAAGGATTAGAGGTGAGGAAGAGATCAAAAATGTTGGGCGTGTTTCCAAGACGGTCAGGAATACGAGTAGGGTTTTGCTCCAGTTGCTCTACATCATGGAGGATAGCAAAGTTGAAGGCTAGTTCACCATGATGGTCAGTGAAGGAAGAGGAAAGCCAAAGCTGGTGGTGAACATTGAAATCTCCAAGAATGGAAATCTCTGCGGAAGGGTAGAGGGACAGAATGTGCTCCATTTTGGAAGTTAAATAGTCGAAGAATATACTATAGTCAGAGAAGTTACGGGAGAGATAGACAGCACAGATGAATTTAGTTAGAGTGACTGTTGAGTCGAGGCCAGATGGTGGAAAACTCGGAATATTCAAGAGCGTGGGCACGAGAGCAAGTTAAGTCGTTGCGTACATAGGCGCAACATCCAGCTTTGGAACGAAAATGAGAAGAGGGAAAGTAGGAGGGAACAGAGAATGGACCACTGTCAGTTGCTTCAGACAGCTGTGTTTCGGTGAGGAAAAGAAGATGAGGTTTAGTAGAGGAGATGTGGTGTTCCACAGAATGAAAATTAGATCTAAGGCTGCGAACGTTGCAGAAGTTAATGTAGGAAAAATTTAGGAAGATTTCAAAGCATTTGAGGTCGTCACTGAGAGAGGCGTCTGACCTAGGGACATGTTTGGTCCCCTCCCCAGAAGGGGACTCCGAGGCATGGTTTGGAGTAGTCCTTGTGTTACTGCTGGTGCTGGTGGTGCTCCTGCTGCTCCTTCAGTTGCTCCTGCTGGCCTTCTTGTGGTACAGGGTATACGTCCACCTTCGTGGGGGTCTGAAGGTGGATGTTCACTCTTGGTGTAGGAGGTGGCCCTTCCATGCTCATGTCCAATAGGCCTGAGATGTCCAGGGATATCCCAAAGTGATCTAGCGACGACGATGGGACATCATACCCTCGCCTGCCCTTCCTCTGTCCACTAATCTTCGGTGGGGAAAACCATCTTCAGAGCACGGTGCGAACTGGTGCCAGTTTTTTTTTAACTGGCGACAACGCGCGAGCAGTCACACTGGTCACGACCATTCTAGCGACAACGTTTTCGTGCGCTGTGCCAAACCTATGTTCAAAGACCAGTCGTAACTCCGTATTTTAACGATTTTTAACTCGTTCGATGTCGAACGATGCCGTTAGCAACACGTACAATATCATATCTCTCTATAACGTCATCGTAAATAATCATACGCCCGATGAAATGGCTTTGCTTGTCGTGACATTCTTTCCGACAGTGGAATGCAGCGCTCGATTGTTGTAATGTTTCTAACGATGTCGTGTGACAACAAGGACATCTCGCGACATCTTATGATATCGTCACGTTAACGTACTACTTGATTTACATCTTAAGACAGGCCAAAAACCGTAAAAATGACGTCATTGCTGCCGGGGACAGCCCTCTTACGACCGTCGGGGACGTCGCAGTCAAAAAAAAAAAAAAAAAGCAGCAGTGTGACCCCAGCATAAATGGGGGAAATTCGGTCAATTTGGTCGAAGATTCTTGAAAATATGATATTTGACATCTAACATGGTGACTTTCATCCCAAGCTGTGGGAAGTGTTTGCCAGGCACAAGATGTATTTCTCACTTAGTTCTTGCGGTTTAAAGGGCCGGAACTTTAAATGTGAGCTTGTGTCACGCCCCTTTTATCTCTTAGGGTTTGATTTTCTTAAATTTGTTTTGCTTTTTTTGCACTGTTTATCGAATTTGTCTTCTGATCAAGCAGTACGATAGTTTGGAAGAGCCTATGACGTGTTGCCACTTTAACCCATCGGTCCTACCACTCCACAGTGCGATCTCCATCAACTTGTCGCGCGTTTTTTTTTTTTTTTTTTGGTCTCCTACAATTGACAATGCCACGTGTAAGTGCTAAAAGAAAGGTGAAGAGTGAAATAAGTCGCCAGAGAGCCTTAAAAAGATGGAAGACTGAGGAGACATGTGAATCAGCCGCTTCGTCTTCCTCCAATCTTCACATAAAAAAAAATATATAAAAAAAAACACGTGTCTTGAGCAAGCTATACAGATACAGCCTATTACCACAAGAGGAGAGGCAGACCTATTAAACGAGTGATGATGGTTCTCTGGTAGTGATATCGTTGGGAAGACTACAAAAATTGGTCAACCTTATGAAGTGTGAGTATGGAAGCCGTTACCTCAGAAATAACGAGTAGTAACTCCGAAATAGGTTCTACCTGGCCACAATAAGATGGTTTAACTTCAGTAATATCCATAGAATATGTTATTTTCATAATGGATATAGATATATCCATTATATGTGATAAAGTCATATTAATATGTTCTAAAGTAATATCAGTATGATAAAAACGGGACCAGGAACTAGAAGCCTACCAGGCAAGGAAGAACTCACCATGTGTAGGTAGGTACATTCTATAAGCTATCCATAGCCTCATACTATCAAAACAACCACTACCAACCTCCAAGATGTCAAAGGATTATGTGAGTAAATATTTGTATTTGGTGCGTGTTCGAGTGAGTTACTATGGGCGTATTGAAGATGTTTACAGAAAATGCGTTTTTCCAAACTTTCTCTTTTTGTGCATATATTGCTGAATAATTGTTTTCAGTAATTGACCGATTTCAAAAATTCTTTTAGCAAAATAATCATCAACCTTATCTTTACAACCGTGACCATGGCTATGATAAAATTCATTCAATTAAATTCAAGGTAGATTTTTAAACTGAAAGTATCGAATAGAAAATGTATTAGGTTGTAGTGTGATGAAATTGTTATAACTTAGTTTACGTGTACGCCGATAATCACATTTGTTGGTTGTTACGTCTATTATCAAGAGGATATTGCCATATATATATATATATATATATATATATATATATATATATATATATATATATATATATATATATATATATATATATATATATATATATATATATATATATATATATATATATATATATATATATATATATATATATATATATATATATATATATATATATGTACGTATATGAACATCGAACAAGGGTAACATAAATGTAATCAAGAAAAAAGCCATTAACATGGATAAAGTAATCAAGGATGTTATCCAAAGTAGCAAAAATGTAAGATTGAAATTATCTGACAAAAAATACTTTAGATAATACCAAATATGAGTAAGATTTTGCAACTCCTGTTCAGCATGATAGGCTAAATAAGATTGTTATTATGTCAACAGCTTATTACAGGATTTCCTTTTTTTTTCTTTTTTTCTTTTGCTGTCGAAGAAAAGAAAAAAATAAGTCGTTATCTCAGTAGTATAATGGTAATACACTCCATCTTTCAGTCCTTGGTTAAAAATATAAATTTTTGAAAATAGAAAAAATTAATCCCTGTAACTCGTGAATGTAAGAATGAAGAAATAGCAACAAAGTATAGACAGGAGTGAGTCACTTGGGTAGTGCCAATAAGCAACACATTAAGAAAACATTTTAATACCGTCAACTATGCTTTGAGTGGTGGTAGTGGTGGTGGTGGTGGGGTGGTGGCGAAATGTGTACTAGTAGTGAACTGATACATGCAAAGATCCGAATGATAAGCAATATAAAAGATAAAGAGTAATTAACTAACACTATTAATCTAAGAGAGAGAGAGAGAGAGAGAGAGAGAGAGAGAGAGAGTGTGTGTGTGTGTGTGCGTGTGTGTATGTGTCGTCTCTCTCTCTCTCTGATAGCGTGTCTCTCTATCCCCGTGTTTGTCGCAGCATGATCCTAACTCGTGTACTTGCCGTAGTCTCTATCTGCTGGCGACGCTGCTTCTGTGTGGATGGGAATGAAAAGCGGAAGGAAGATAGAAAAGACGATGGTAAAAAAAAAAAAAAAAAAAAAAAAAAACTTCCACCAACCACTCTTACGCCGCCATGTTTGTTTACTCGCTTCAGGAGGAGAAGGGGGAGGAGGAGGATGGGGAATGGAAAAATAGTAGGTGTAGGAAGAAGAGGAGGAGGAGGAGATCAGATGGAGAGGGGGAAGGGGAGACAGTGAAGAAGGATGACAAGGAGGAAGAACAGAAAGAAGAGGGGTCACGCGAATTGAAGAGAAGAAGAACGAAGAAGGAGAAGAGAAAGTAGAGGAAGAGAAAGATCATGAGGATTAAAAAGAGAGGGATGAAAACAGATGATACTGGAAACGAGGAGTAAGAAGATGAAGAAGATAAGGAATGGTTATATGAGAAAAAGAAAGGGGAAAAAAATTACAAGAAACGATGGAAAGGATACAGGTGCAGCAGAGAAAAGGAGAAGGAAGGATACGGAAAATAGGTAGAAGAGCAGGAAGAGGAAGAGAAGGATTTGCATGCGTAGTATTAAGACATAATTTACCGGATTTTTTTTTACTTTTTCCTCTTATGCATTCTGATTCACGTTCCATGTCGCGTATATTTTGAAGTTTTACTCTCTCTCTCTCTCTCTCTCTCTC
>NC_059282.1:599769-609769 GCF_017591435.1 Portunus trituberculatus
AGGTAAAAGGAGATGTTGAAATACAGAAAAATAAAGGGTAAAAGAAGATAGACAGAAAGCATTTAGAAAGTAGTGAAAAAGAAAGTAGGAATGAAAAGAATGCACAAGAATTGGACGAGAAAGAAGTAAATACGCGAAAACAAGAACAGTACAAAAACACAGAAAGAAACAAGAACAGGAAGACAAAAGAGAAAGAAGAAAAGAAAAGAGGCAAACTACATAATGGAAGAGGAACAATACCAAGAAGAGTTACGAAGAAGACGTAGAAGATAAAAGCAAAGGAACAGAATTAAACAGAATAGAGATTGAAGCTGAAAATATATGATACAGAAGAAGAAGAAGAAGAAGAAGAAGAAGAAGAAGAAGAAGAAGAAGAAAAGGAAGAAAAGGAGGAGGAGGAGGAGGAGGAGGAGGAGGAGGAGGAGGAGGAGGAGGAGGAGGAAGAGGAGAGGTGAAATATAAATAAGAATAAAAGAAACATTTTAAAAAGAAGAAGAAGAAGAAGAAGAAGAAGAAGAAGAAGAAGAAGAAGAAGAAGAAGAAGAAGAAGAAGAAGAAAAAAAAAGAAGAGGAGGAAGAGGAGGAGAAGGAGGAAGAGGAGAGTAGGAGACGGAGGAAAATAATAATAAGTATAAGAAAGTATAACGAAGAAGAAGAAGAAGAAAAGTAGAAGAAGAAGAAGAAGAAGAAGAAAGAAAGAAAGAAGGAAAGAAAGAGAGAAAGAAAGAAAGAAAGAAAGAAACATAGAAGGAAAGAAAGGGAGGAAGAGGACACCAGCTATAACAGCAACAACAACAATAGATACAACAACAATAAAAACATCAGCAACAAACAACAACAACAACAACAACAACAACAACAACAACAACAATAGCAGCAGCAGCAAAAACAACAATATCAACAGCAAAAACAACAACAATAACAACAACAACAACAACAACAACAACAACAACAACAACAACAACAACAACAACAACAATAACAACACCGACATATTGTAATTTTTTATACCCAGGTAAAGTGAAGGTCATGTCACTCACCTGTGTGCTGCTGGAGGTCACGAGGTCACCATTCAGCCACCAGGTCAGGTTGGCAGGGGGGCGTGACCCTGTGGCTTGGCAGGATAGTGTGTGCAGACCACCCTCTTGCAGCCCCGTCAAGTTTCCTTCTATCTTGACCTCGAGCGGTGGAACTGTGGGGAGGGAGGTCAGGTTAAGTCAGGAGAGCGATATATTCAATGTGGTGTAGTTGTTGGCAAGTCAGGAGAGGTTATGCTATGTTGAAAAGGGTGACGAGAAGTGAAAGGTTGCATGTGTTATGTATTCCTTCAGGGACATGCAGGAATTAGTTGGGTAAGGTTAGGTAAGGAAAGGTTCGCTAAGTTTAGACACGTTAGGGATTGCCTACGTAAGATTCTTTTTTTTTTCTAATACAAGCGATGTGTTACGTTTGTACGCAGAATGATATACAGGGTGTCCAGTGGGTTGAGATAATTATGTATTTTTTTATTTGATAGTTCAATTAATTCTCAGTAGAAAATAATATATAAACATAGTATGCTGTGCTTTGCTTTATTTTCTTCTCCCAGGCTCGCTATGTATTCGTGTGGTGCCGAGTGGTATTGATTGATTTGTGTGTGTGTGTGTGTGTGTGTGTGTGTGTGTGTGTGTGTGTGTGTGTGTGTGTGTGTGTGTGTGTACAGTCTACACAGCCAAAGCCTTACATGAAACAGATTGGAAATAACATTTTTTTTTTCTTTTTACGGGTAACAGCAATACAGTGGTTGTTAAATGCTACTTTTAAAATACATATGGCAGTTCACTGCAATTTTCAGCAGCTCAACACTCACAGTTGACATCCTGACACCAATTCGGTAAGCCTCGCCAATCAGTTGACTCCCAAAGTGTATCATTTTGTTATGGTGAAGATTCCTCGCGCATTCAGCAACACTGAGTCATGATATTCTTGTGATGACATTCATGATATGATATTCTTTCTGCGTTGGGAAAGCAGATCAAGACATTATCGTCCAAATAACAACACAAAGGCCCACCATCAATAAGAGAACACTTAATAAAATATTTAAAGAAGCAAAATTCGCAGAACTAAATGCAATTTGACATCACGTATATGACATATCATATTATCTAAAGGACACATCAGGAGTGGCACGAACACTTTCTTCATGAAATGGATGAATTGCCATGCTTGTTTAAAAACTAGCACCTTAACCACTATGTTGCAATGTTACCTGTATATTTTCTTTACAAAATATAAACAAAATTTAGTTTTTCGTTTTGCTACCTTTTTCATGCAAGGCTTTGGATGTATACATTGTACACAAAAAGAAACATAATTTAATGACGCCTAGCACTACTTGAGTACGTACCGAGCCGAGGAGAAGGAAGGGGGGAAGTCCTACCTGAGGGAAGCAGTTCTCCCTGCAAACAACTTCAATGTTAATTTATCGCAAACTAAAGCAGAACTCAGCATAGTATTTATTTAGAGTATTTTCGAGTTAAAATCCTTTGAACTATTAAATCTAGAAGTATCTTAATTCACGGGACACAGCATACATACATTCATGGACCACATAAAATATAAAATACTAAACAAAGAAAAATACTGTACTGCAAATCGTCAATTGACAGGCTTTTGAGACATCATCTTTAATCTCCATCCGTAAATTCATCTACCATTCTCTTGAAGCTATACAATGCTTATTTATTTTTCAACCTCTAAGTTTGTTCCAAGCATCTGATATTCAATTAGAAAACAAGAGCACAAGGAAAGCTGCAAGAAGCCATCGGCCTACATGTGGCAGTCCCTGAATAAAACAAGTGTTCCTACTTTCTCCTCTCATCCCAATTTGTGAATCAATTCTTGTCTGCATCTTTTTATAAATCGGATTTTATCTCGTTTGTAGCCATTCAAGTTGTTTTCATCCTTGAGTAAAAAAGAACTGATCCATGGTCCTTTTCGTAAACGGTTTGCTATTGCTTTTCTACTTGACGGCATGTATGTACTTACGTACATGTCAAGTCGTTAATTAAGTTACGAGAAGGTAAGATTAAACCAAGTCAAGTTAGGTTAGTTTGCATTAGGTTGAGTCAGGTACCGTCATATCATCGTGCTCATTACACCTTTTCTGTTTATCTATTTTCAGGCTCAGGGTAGTTTAGATTAGATTTGGTTAGGTTAAATGAGATTATGTTATATCATAATACTACACTCTCTACGTCTTTCCTACCGGTGTGTGTGTGTGTGTGTGTGTACTACTGGTTTATTTTAACGTCATGCGGCGTGCTACGGGGTACACACAGGTACACTCAGGTACGTATGTGAGAGTAATTTGAGTTCATAAAATCCTACACACGCGTGGGATTGTGTGCCTCCGCCAGGTTAGAGAGAACGGGGTAAGCTGTTCTGAATAAAGTAAAAGTAAGTGTGGCATTGAGGGTAAAATAGAATATGGTATTGAAGGGTCTTTGGGTATGTTATTGAGGTTGAATGCGGTTGTGGTGTAGCTTCATGTCATGGTTTAAATTTGGATGTTGTATAATGCATTGAAGATTAAATTCTCTCTCTCTCTCTCTCTCTCTCTCTCTCTCTCTCTCTCTCTCTCTCTCTCTCTCTCTCTCTCTCTCTCTCTCTCTCTCTCTCTCTCTCTCTCTCTCTCTCTCTCTACTACACTACACACACACACACACACACACACACACACACACACACACACACACACACACACACACACACTCACAGGTCATATCCAGCGTGACTGAAGCGATGGTAGGCTGGGTCAGGTTCGAGGAGGCGGCGCGGCAAATGAGAATACGATGGAGGTGCTGGCGGCTTAGATCAGGTAAAGTCAGGGTGTTGCTAGTGACCTGACCCTTGACCTCCTCCACCAAATCGTCCAGGAGTGATCCTGAGTGCCACCACGTGACCCGAGGACGCGGTTGACCTGAGGACGGAGGAGGAAGAGTTATGCTGTAAATACAAAGGAATATAGAGAAAGTCGAAACAGCAACAGGCCCTTGGATACTTACTCGATTGTTTGGGTACCAATTCTACTAAAATTATTAATGAGATATAATAGAATCACCTAGAAGAAAGCTCTTCCGCCACTCCATTGCCCTCAAGCCAAAGTTGGCCGGAATAAAAGAAGGTATATGTATAAAAAATATAGATAAATAAATAAAAAAACATGGATTGTTAGAGGAACGTAAGAAAGAGATGATGTCTACTTTTGTCATATATAATCTACATTCAATCCTAATATTAGTGTCATTTTATAAGACGCTTCCTCTGGCTTAAATTTTATTGAATGAGATGCATTCTTTATTAGATAATTAGTAGTGATGGGATAGTTATTCAACAAGAACTGGATTCCTTTTATCATTTCTTTGACACGGTCAACACTAAGTCGCCAAGGAACCTAGTCATCACTAAAGTCTATAAACCGATTAATTGTCCTTGTTGTAAATTAAATTTTTCTTCCTAAATGAAATATACGAGTACCTCCTTCAGATGACTGATACTATCAAGTGAACGTATTTGCTATTCAGACATGAACTATGACAACCACATACTTGTCGTGACCTTTTTTTTAAACGAATCCCCAGTATATGAGTTAACGACGCTTTATGGATCCAGATAATTATTACACGATTAAAGAAATTTATTTTGGTTTCATTTGTTTGAAATCGCTAGCCTTTTAAGTTGAAGCCAGTACTTTTCTATAACATTTGTTTGGTAAAGTTTAGGATTCATTTTGTAAAACCAACAAAGCAACATCTGGTTTCCTCTTAATCTGTATTTTCACAGGGGGATTCAGGATAGTTATTTAATGCCTCGGCTGCCCCAATCAACCTTCCTGCCCCATGCACCTTTTTTTTTTTTTTTAGTTGCCGTTTGGGCATTCATTGTATTTTGAATAATTCGCGCTCGCAGATAAATAGCAACTCATTTGATTAATATTAAATTCTTTTATGACTAGGCAGGAAAGCAGTTACCAACCACTTTAAAAGGAATGACTAAATTCACCCCTAGAATGACTTTAGCCCCCTTATTAATTTTTACATATTCTTTGATTGATTCAACTTATTGAATGAAGGATCTAAAGTTTGCATAGCAAAAATGCGAAGAGAATTAATTATGTTATGGGAAGTAGCTGGCAGGTTGACTTGCGTGAGAGAGACGCATCACGGTGCCATGCCTGACGCACCACACCCTCTCTCGGGTTTTCTTCTCTGACACCGTCTTTCACCGCTCTTGCTGTTAAAGGTAATATACAGATAACTTAAAATTGCTAATACTATATGAGTATACATCAATGTTAGAGAAGATATTCACAGTACTATAATAATGGAATGAAGAGAGTTAGGATATTTATAACTGGAATATATGATCTATGGAGTGCCAATGGGGGAAAGATACCCACCACTGACTCCTCCCTGACAAAAGACTCTTCCGGCTTCCTTCTGTGACACCGCACCCTGCCATTCTTGTTTATTACAGGATGTAAACGTTGAATTTGAGTGTCTTTTGTGTAATACGTTGATGTCACGTGATAGGGTGTAAAAACTTTGTGTCAAAACATTAATGACCGTTAATTGTAGTTTGTGGCCGCTCGTAAAAATAAATGATAGAGTCGTGAATTTAAAGCGCTATTTTGTTTTCGTATAACCGATGGACTTAGATATGACAATTTGTAGAATGTAGCATGGAGAGCAGAACTGAACCCCATATTTCAAATGCGGTCTCAATAATGATGCATATAGACGCGTTATGACTTCAGGTGTTTTACAATCAAAATTAAGCGCTACAAATCCCAAGACAGTGTTTGCTTTACGACTCGCTGCCGAACACTATGTAGCAAATTCAGGTGATTTGTTACAAATATGCCCAGGTCCTTCTCTTCAATGACTAAGTTTTTTTTTTTTCCATGTAATTAATAATTATATTTCATATTGTTTTGGCCGATGTGCATTACTTTGCATTTATCTCCATTAAAATTTAAAAGCCATTTGTCACTCCAGGTACAGTGGCTGTCTAAATTCCGTTGGATGACATCATAGTCGTTTCTTGTGAGTACTTTACCACCTAGTTTAGTGTCGTCGGCGAATTTGGGTATTTTTTATACGATGCCGCAGTCTAAGTCATTTATGTACATCAAAAAAGTAACAGACCCAAAACTGAACCTTGGGAGATACCACTCGTAACTTGAAGACAGTCGGAAGTTTCTCCATTCATAATTTTTCTTTTTTTTCTATTTGTTAGCTTAGTTCAGTCCAGACCACACAACTGATATCCCATTCCATGTGCTTACTGCTTAATTAAGAGACATTTGTGTGGTATGGTACCAAACTGAAGTCTAGATAAATTATGTCAGATGGAGTTCGTTCATCCTAATTGGGGAATATGTAATCAAAAAACTATAAGAGATTAGTTAAACATGATCTGTTGTTCTGGAAACCATGCTGAGTGTCTAATATCAATTTGTGCCTGTCAAGAAAGGAAGTGATTTTGTCTCTAGGTATTTTTCTATTTTTTTTTTTTTTTTTTTTTAACTACCGAGGTGAGACTGATAGGTCTGTAGTTTCCAGCCTCTCTTTTGCTATCTTTCTTAAATATTGGTGTAACATTTGCGCATTTCCAATGCAATACATGTTTCCAATGACTTGGTACAGTTCTATTGAAGAGTAATTTCAGAGGTTACACTAGTTCCTCTTGATTTTCCCGTAATAGTGTAGTTGATAATCTATCAGCACCTGTGCTTTTAATGGGGTCAAGGTTGCGCAGGTATTTAGCTATATCGTCTTCGATTATTTAATTTATTATTAACTTTTCACTTTGGACCCCATAAACATATAGATCGCGGTTGGCAAGTTCGAAATGTCATCTGTGATAAAGACGCTGTGAAAAAATTATTAGGATTGTTACCATGCCATTGCAGTCACTAACAAGTGTGTTATTATTATCTTTGATGGGCCGAACATTTTCTTTGCTATTTTTTTTTTTTTTTTTTACTACGAATGTATTGAGAAAAAAAACTTTTTAGGATTTGTTTTCACTTCTCTTGATATGTTTATTTCAAAATTGCGTTTCGACTTTATCTCTCTCTCTCTCACAACATATTTTGGTGGTAATATAACAGCTGTAATCGTTATCAGATTTAGTTTGTTTATATCTAGCATATAGGCTCTTTTCCTGGCGATGAAGTGTTTTATGGTGTTTATCATTCATTGTGGATTTTTAGTGCTATTGATTCATTGTCTTACTTGAGGAAGCCATTTACTGTGTGTTTCAAGAAGGATGTTACTGAAAGCAGAGCACATATGTTCCATATCTTTATTAGCGAAGACGATTTGCCAGTTAATTCCTTGTAATTTTAGTTTAAACCCTAGTGTGTTACTTTTCTTATAGTTTGGGACTAAAAGCACATTTTCTTTTATATTTACCTCGCAATTAATACTATATCGTATAATTTTATGATCGCTGTTTGCTAAGACCTCATCCACTTCACAGGTATTTATAAAATTGGTGTCTGAAGTTAAGAGAATATCCAAGATGTTATTGTCTAGTGTAGGTTCTCTTACACATTGAGAAAAGATAACTTTTTCACAACTTTGAGTAGAAAGGGAAGAAGAGAATAATTAGTCTGTGATATGATTTGTGTGTGTGTGTGTGTGTGTGTGTGTGTGTGTGTGTGTGTGTGTGTGTGTGTGTGGTATTATTGGGTGCTTTACTTTTCATGTGTAGTAATAATAATAATAATAATAATAACAATAATAATAATAATAATATACGGTTGATTAAGAGTTGCAGTACATACATACTGAAAATATACATAGTGGGCGGGTGGGGGGCTTATGTCTCGTATTTTATCCTAGTGATTTATGACTCGTACCATGGGGGTATGGAGCTGTTTTTATAGCAGTCGGTTCTAGTGGCTCTCATGGGCATGAGGACGTTGTTGTGACGTGTGGTGTAGACAGGGCGAGGAGTGGCAGGGAGGAGAAGGTGGCGAAGCCTCGGGTGATACAGCAGGCTTCTGCCCAGCTTTAACAGGGCTTCTCGGTGTTTGTTAGACAGTCTGGGAGGGTTAAGAGTGGTCAGGGCGTGGTCGTAGTTAGTGTAAGCAGGACCGAGGATGATCCTGCATGCCCTTTTTTGTACTCTCTAGCTGCTGCCGTTGAGTGGTGGTAAGGCAGGAGGACCACGCTGGCGAGGCATACATGAGTCTTAGCAGAATAAAGGTTAGGTATACCCCTTTTAATCCCTCTGTTGGCGTGCCAAGTGATTTGAGTCTGAGTAGCGTATAAAGTCTAGGCCGCCGCCTTAACTATGGCGGTGATATGCTGCCTCCATGTCAGCTGGTCGTCCACTGTGACCCCAAGCTGCTTGGCCACCGAACCACTTGGAGGGGTTGAGGGCCTAGGGTGAGCTGGGGGGGGGATTGCCGCTGAGGAGGCCCAGTCTGATGGCTTTGCTGATAACAACAGTGTGGTCAACCAGATCAAAAGGTTTCCTGAAGTCCACAAAGGCGACAGCGAGAGAGGTGTTTCGTTTATCCAGGTGACTGAATAAAGTCAAAAAAGCTGATCAGGTAGTGAGAGGTGGAGGTGGCTCTGATGTTGCCAAATTGTTGTATGTCTAAGGAGTTACTGATGTTGTTGTACGCCCAGTCAAACACAAAGTCTTCACAAATGAGGCTAGGGATGGGTCTGATAGCGACTGGCCTGAGGTCATTGAGTGACTCCGGGCTGGGAGTCTTGGGTATGGGCGTGACAAATGATGTTTTCCAATCCACTGGACATGAGTACTGAGAGAGAGATGCATTTACTATTGAGCACAGAGGAGTGGCTAGTTCTGGAACAAATTCTTTGTAAATCTTGATGGGTAGATCAATAGGAGTGGTTGAGCGAGTGTGTGTGTGTGTGTGTGTGTGTGTGTGTGTGTGTGTGTGTGTGTGTGGTTTTTCTTGATATTTCATTTCGTTGGCATGCGATCTACATGTTTCATTTCTTCATTATGGCTCAAACAGAATATTCTACATATACATTTATTCATAAATACATTATATTAAGCACATCTTGTTTTGAAACAAAAAAAAAACAATGAAACTTTTCTTCAAGAAGCAGAAGCAATATTTGAATTACGAAAACCATTACAATTATATTACAGCGCCAATGGACAGTCTCTTAATGTATCTTTCAAATAAAATACGGAAATTTAAGAAATTGTATCACTATTCCACATTGATGTACAAATTATGTAGCTACTTGATCTCCGGAAACTGTACGAGATTTATTAGAAAAAGAATAGCGAGCTTTGCTGATCTTTTCATCATAGAGGACTTGTACTGCTGGATACAGTATTATGCGGGTTATGTACTATGTATACCGAAATAATGAACACGAGTTTGATGTTGCGATAAATAAATAAATTTATAAATAATGATGATTACAATGTGCGTGACGAAGATAACGATGCAATTCCACGATAACATGTGATTTTATGATAACGATATGATTCCACGATAACGATACGATTTCACGATAACATACGAATTTCCACGATAACGATATGAGTTTCCACAGCAACAATAAAATTTTCCACGATGACGATTTGATTCCAGTTTCCACGATAACGATGCGACTCCACGATAGTGATACGAGTTTCCACGATAACGATGCGAGTTTCCACGATAACGATTCGAGTTTCCACAATGATGATTCGACTCCTTTTTTCACCATACCGATGCGATTCCACGATAACGATAAGAGTCTCGACCATAACGACGTGATTCCACAATAACGATATGAGTTTCCACGTTAACTATACGAGTTTCCACGATAACGATGTAATTCTAGCTTCTGCGATAACGAAACGTGTTTCTACTATTATTATACGAATTTCCATGATAAGGATAAGATTCCAGTTTCCACAATAACGATGCGAGTTTCTACGATAACGCTACATACAAAGTAATACA
>NC_059282.1:614769-619769 GCF_017591435.1 Portunus trituberculatus
TAAACTGCGTAGCCAACGTCCAGCTTACGTTGCAGCTACTTCTGCCACTACTTCTGCTAGTTCTAGTGTCTCACCTAAGGAATCAGTAAAGCAGAAAACTAACCCTGTCATATGCCAGTATTGTAGTAAAACTGGACACACAATACAACGTTGTTTTAAAAAACGTCATGAAAAATTAAATGCTCAGTATAGCACCACAGCTTCATCAATGAAGTCGGATTCACGCAGTGACCATGACACTCATTCCAGACAGTTGTCACGAAACCAGAAACCACAGCGTTATAGGTCTTGGTCACATGGTAGTCACACTGATACCACGAAAAACAGCGTTGTTGCCTCCACCATACTATTGTATGATCCACGACAATTGTACACATCCTACTGAGGAGTGTAGAACAATACTCAGACTTCAAAAGCAACAAACTATCACGCAACAGTCAAATTTTCAACAGGCTGTCTTTCACAAAGCGAAGGACTAGCTACACAATCTAACACAGCGTCACTATGTGTTCCTTCCTTAACATCTAATGTTTCTCACCGCCAGAATTTTCAATGTTACACATACAGCACGCCATTCTCTGTCTGTATGGACACTGGTGCGGATGTTAGCCTAATCACAGAAAGTGCATATCTCAAACTGTTTCAGTTATATAAGCTTTCTTTTCAACAATGTCAACGCGCTTTCAAAGGTGTTGAAGGTTCTCCATTACACATTATAGGAAGTGTTCTCTTACCTATTTCTTTTCACCCTCATGATTCTACCTTTCTTGCAAAATTTCACATAGTTTCAAATTTTTCCTTGCAGTGTGATGCTCTTTTAGGCTTTGATACACTTGCAGAAAATGATATTTCCCTTCATCCTAAATATCAGGCACTTTCTTATAAGGATGAACTTTTTATGCTACATCTAACCCTAAATCTATTTTAAATGTCACCACTAAACGTGTACACTTTGAAGAGTCCCCTCTCCCAAGAGTCAACGAGTCTCTTGCGACGAGGCACCTAACTGTTCCAGCTGCTAATGCAGTTGACTCAAAGTGTTCTGTGTCTGTACCTAAAATGAGTGCAGCTGTTGTTATTGGTGATCAATATGTGGGCCCTACAAGTGCTCGCGTTATATCAGTGCGTGTCAAGGATGCCCCTGTAGGTTCCTTTGTGTTATCGCACCCTGACACTTCCAAAGTGAAGCGTCTAGCAGTAGAAAGTACCTTGTCGTCTGTACACAAGGATAATGTTACTTCTGCTTTAGTAACAAATCTTACTGGCTCTTCTATCACCCTCAGAGATGGAGTTCACTTGGGTTCAGTTACAGTTATTGATGCAACTTCATTGCAGGATTCCACAACATGTGTAGCAGCTGTATCTTCACAGTCTTCTACTCAAAGTCCTGAAGATATTGCTTCTCAGCTTGAGCCTCATGTACAAGTTATGGATTTTCCTGACATGAAATGTAGTCTTATTAACTTACTTGTGAACCACAGGAAGCTTTTGCTCTTCCTGTTGAGCCTCTTGGTGTTACAAATAGAGTCCAGCACCACATTGAGCTGAAACCTGGCACACATCCGGTGTACGTGCAGTCTTATAGGTTACCTCATTCTCAGCGACAAATTGCTGATGAGTTAGTCCAGAACATGCTTCAAGAAGGCATTATACAGGAGTCTTATTCTCCTTGGAACTCACCTTTACTACTAGTAAAGAAAAAAGACAACTTTTACCGTGTTGTCATTGATTTCAGAAAAGTTAACAGTCACGGAACCAGATCATTATCCTTTACCAGTACTTTCTGAGCTTTTACAAAACATTGGTAGTGGAAATACAGTATTTTCAACTCTTGACATTAAATCAGCATTTTGGCAAATTCCATTATCAGAAGAAAGTCGTCCTGTAACAGCTTTCTCTACTCCTACAGGTCACTATGAATGGCTTCGCTGTCCAATGGGTTCACGCAATTCTCCTCTAACTTGCCAAAGACTAGTAAACTCTATGTTCCATGGTCTCATTGGTAATGGTTTATTTGTATACATGGATGATCTTATTCTAGTCTCTAAAGATACTGACACACACTTGCAGAAATTATCTCAAGTTTTTCAAAAATTCACAACAGCAGGCCTTAAGCTCAATTTGCCTAAATGTCAATTTTTCAGATCCGCATTGAATTTTTGGGACATGTTGTTGATTGTCAAGGAATTCATACTACTTCAGATAAAGTAAAAGCTATTCAAAACTTTCCAGTGCCTAGAACTACAGCACAAGTCAGTTCATTTCTAGGTCTTGCAGGTTACTACCGTGCATTTATTAAGAACTTTGCATCCATTGCTCATCCTTTAAACAAACTTAAAAAGAAAGATGTACCTTTTCAATGGACTTCAGAACAACAGCAAAGCTTTGATCAACTAAAGACTTGTTTAACACAGCCTCCTGTTCTAGCATTTCCAGATTACTCCTTACCGTTCACAATTTGCACGGACTCATCATCTTTTGCAATAGGAGCTGTCTTGATGCAACAAGTTAAAGGTCAACATCCACATGTGATTGCTTTTGCTAGTCGTGTTCTTAACAAAGCAGAGTCACACTATTCTGTAACTCACATGGAAGCACTCGCTGTAGTGTGGGCTCTCAAACATTTTCGTGATATCATTTACAACTATCCAGTCACTGTATATACTGATCATTCTGCTGTAACTCAACTTTTCTCAGGAAAGAACCTTACAGGTCGACTCGCCAGATGGTTCCTAACAGTTGAGCAGTTCCAAGCAGAGATAAAATATTTACCTGGACGTGCTAATCTCGTCGCAGATGCTCTTTCTCGTAATGTAGCTATTGCCGCAGTGACACAAGTTCATAATTTTTCTCACCAAGACTTAACGTTAGCTCAACGTAATGACCCTATTTGGAGTAAAGTCATTTATGCACTAGAATCTGGTGATGAAACAAGTTTGCCTAAATTACCTATTCCATTAAAAGAATTTGATATTCATAATGACATTCTCACGCGTACAGTACAAGTCTACGACCGTGAAGTAAAACAAATTGTCATTCCAGAATCTCTTGTCCCTACAGTCTTACATTTTGTTCATGACGCGCCACAAGCAGGTCATCCAGGTAGAGACAAAACTCTTGCTATGGCTCGCCTCAAATATTATTGGCCAAAAATGCGTCTAGATATAACTACTCATGTATCTCAATGTGTTTCTTGCGCACAGCACAAAGGTAACACTAATACAGCGCCTATTTTAGAGTACCCTACTCCAGCAGGTCCTTTTGAGACTGTCGCTATTGATTTATTGCAGCTACCATGCAGTCGGCAAGGTTCCTCTTATGTCCTTGTCTGTGTAGATTACTTCAGCCGCTTTGTAGTGTTAGCTCCTTTGCAGAACAAGTCTTCTAATGCTGTTGCCCATGCTCTAGTAACACATCTTCTATGTCCATATACTACACCAACTGTTTTGCTCAGTGATAATGGGACAGAATTCAAAAGTGAAATTTTGCAAAATATTTGTAAACAATACAACATAACACAAACTTTTGTTTCTGTGCAGCATCCAGCCTGAAATGGTATAGTGGAACGTGCTAGCAAAGAGATTCTAAATGTCCTTCGCCATGTAGTAAATCAACTTAATGATTCCTGGCAGGATTGGCTTCCACATGTTGCAGCTTCAATTAATGGATCAATTAATGCTTCCACAGGAAAAACACCACATTACATCATCTATGGATCAGAGAAACGTTTGCCATATGATCTATTGCTTCAGCCTCGTATACCTGTTTACTCTCTAGATGATTATGCAAAAAATCAGCTGAAAGCTTTTCAAATTATTCATGAGTCTGTACGACGTAATCTTCAAGCGTCTCGTACTGAAATGATCCAGCGTCAACACATGAGTGCTACACCTGTAACTCTTAAAGTCAATGACA
Source organism: Portunus trituberculatus (assembly GCF_017591435.1). Lineage (NCBI taxonomy): Eukaryota > Metazoa > Arthropoda > Malacostraca > Decapoda > Portunidae > Portunus > Portunus trituberculatus. The sequence continues at coordinate 618,685 of NC_059282.1, forward strand.
TTGTGTATAAATCTACTGAGCGTCAATCAAAGCTAAATCCAAAATTTACAGGTCCTTACCGTATAGTTGAACGTATGCACGGCAACAAATTTAAAATTCTTGACCCAGAGTCTAATATTTCAGAGATAGTACATGTTGATCGTCTGAAGAAGAGTAATGTTCCACTGTCACCTTCTTCTTCTACTTCTACACACATGCCTGTACAGACTACACAGTCTTCAACAACATACACTTCTGATTCTTCACCTGTTGTACCTTCATGTCCTTACAATTTGCAGACACGTACAGGTGTGTGAAGTGTATCTCTTATATTATATCATGTTATATTATATTATGTTGTATATATTGCATTGTGTTATATTATATTCTTATGTGCTGTCCCCAGATGACACATGGGGAGGGATTAATGTAATGTAGGTAATGTTTTCTTTTGACTGTAAATTTGCTTGATTTATCAGAAGACTTATTCATGCTTTTCAGGCCTTAACACACAGGCCCCTAGGGTATATCGTGTGTTTAATGGGGTGTTCCATTTGCCGTCACATTTTTTTTTACATCCCATTTTACTTTTTTATTACTAAATTTACACTAACATTTTCTCATTCTCCTTACCTACATAATTTTTTTTTGCTAGTGTCAATTATATTTATTCTACCTATGTATGTAACTTCAATATTAATGCAACATTCATTACATCTTGTTTTTAGCAGCACCTCTACTGTTATACATTGTTATCTGCTCTATCCAAGTTGAATTAGCTACTCAACTTGTGGTATGTAGGTGATTTATGATATTTATAGTTGAGTGTTTGTTTGCTTCTTTTTTTTTTTACATTATCATCTTCTCATGCTTTTCAATTATGCTCAATTACATTATATATATATATATATATATATATATATATATATATATATATATATATATATATATATATATATATATATATATATATATATTGCACAATTATCACATGTATTATATGTAAAAAGTAATACTTATAACATATATACTTTATTCACCATATGTAACACATTTTTACACATGTATGTAACATTGTTCCTTATGTTCCAGTGATTTAATTATGC
>NC_059282.1:629769-634769 GCF_017591435.1 Portunus trituberculatus
CTCTCTCTCTCTCTCTCTCTCTCTCTCTCTCTCTCTCTCTCTCTCTCTCTCTCTCTCTCTCTCTCTCTCTCTCTCTCTCTCTCTCTCTCTCTCTCTCTCTCTCTCTCTCTCTTTTTTTATTTCATTTTTGTCTTATAAGTTTTCTTTCTATTTTTTCTTACTATCTTCTCGTTTCATCTATTTTTTTCCTTTTGCTAGCATTATTTTTCACTAAGTTCCTTTTTGTTTTTTTTTACTTTCTTCTTTCTCTCTCTCTCTCTCTCTCTCTCTCTCTCTCTCTCTCTCTCTCTCTCTCTCTCTCTCTCTCTCTCTCTCTCTCTCTCTCTCTCTCTCTCTCTCTCTCTCTCTCTCTCTCTCTCTGATGTAATTTAATCATCCATTTTACTCTTCCTTCTCTTATTTCTTTCCTTTGTGCTCTTTTACCTTTTTCCTCTGTTCACCTTCTATATCACCCACCTGTTGTGGCGACTTAAGCCTCTCACTGATGACACAAGTAGTCCTATTTTTAACAACCCTAGGCAATTTTTGTTCATGAACACAAGTTATAGTTACTCAAAACTTCACAAATCATTAACTGATACTTTTCAACAACCTCATCTTTTTCTTCCACAAAATAATGAGTCAATCTTTACATTTTCCTCTATAAATTCCTTCCAATTTTTCCCCTAAAACAGTAAATATTTACTTTCCTCCCAAGAGTCAATAAATTCTTCTCTTCTCCCTAAACAATCAGTCAGTCCTTACTTTCTCCCCAACAGTTAATACATATATTTTTTTTCTCTCTAAAATCTTTATAATTTCTTTAACAGTCAGTAATTTTTCCTTTTCTCCTCAAAACAATCATCCAATGCCCATTCTCTTTTCAACAGACAACAAATCAATTCCTTCTTTTTTTCTCTCTCTCTCCAATTAATCATCTAACCCGCTTTTTCTTTCTAACCGTGTCAATCAATCGACTATTTTCCCAGTCCATTCTTTTTTTCCTACCATACTATTCTCAATCAACTAACAATTTTCTCCAGCCATTTTTTCCTTCTCATATTCACTTTTTCACCACTCCCTCTTCCTTCCAACACCCCAACACTTACCCACAACAGAGAGGGTGACGGCGAGGTTTCTGGTGGGGGAAGCGGCGAAGTCCACCCTGCAACGATAGAGTCCTGCATCCCCTTCCCTAACACCCTGCAGGACAAGGCCGGGAGGACGCGAGGTCAGGTCAAAGTGGGCGCGCTCTCCGAGACCTGACCAGTGGGCGGTGAGGGCGGTGGGTCCCTTTCGTGCGTCGATACTGATGGGGGAGAAGAGAAAGAGAAGAGAGTGAGTGAGGTACGGGCAGTAGGGAAGGTGGGGGGAAAAACTTTAGGGTTAGTCTAGTGGTAGTGGTGTTGGTGGCGGTGTCGTTGTGAAGGGTGGAGAAATGGTGGTAGCAGTAGTGTTGGTTGTAGTGGGTGGAAGGATGGTAACAATAGTATTGGTAGTGGTGGTACCTGTGTGGTGGTGCATTGTGACGGATAATGGCGTAGTGGTAGGGTGGTGAGCGTGGGATCGGGCAGACGTCCATGCGTAGGTTGGAACTCCACCACATACCGCCTTGAAACTTTGCCATTTGTCTAGTGGTTTAAAGTTACCTACATGTCACCATGATACCCAGGTTCTGGGTGGTTACATCAAAGATGCGCTTTAGTGGTGATATGGGCCCTATAATATGGGTACCACTATACATGAAATTGCCTGCGCCACTAATGGGTGGAAGCAGAACAACGCTTCCCATATTCTTCAAATATACCTACAGGCGATATAGGCCACGGCATAAAAAAATGTTATGATTTTCCGTGTTCATATTAACATTGTCCACCAGGTTTTCTGCAGGTTTTGTAAGTAGTGATGGCAGCGATGGTGGTGTTGCTGAGGAAATGATAACAGTGAAAGGTGCTATTGGGATGTTTATGAATGGCCTAGCGTTAGTTAGTGGTGGTGGTTGTGGTGGTGGTGTGGTGATGGTGGTTGTGGATGTAGATAATTCGGCGATGTACCTTACATTGCCATCAATAAATCACTTAGAGAGAGAGAGAGAGAGAGAGAGAGAGAGAGAGAGAGAGAGAGAGAGAGAGAGAGAGAGAGAGAGAGAGAGAGAGAGAGAGAGAGACAGACAGACAGACAGACAGACAGACAGACAGACAGACAGACAGACAGACAGACAGACAGACAGACAGACAGACAGACAGACAGACAGACAGACAGACAGACAGACAGACAGACAGGCAGACAGAGACAGTTTTACCCCAAATTTAATCTGCCCTTTCAGACCTGTATGTTCAACGTTACCTGGGCAAGCTTACGGCGCGTGGACAGGTAAATCACAGGTGTGGACGTCACGGACATTACTAATCCACCGTCCATGGGATCAATAAATGCACATTAACAACTTTCCTACCTATCACGCCCACAAAGACACACGAACACACACACACACACACACACACACACACACACACACACACACACACGCCTGGTAGCTCAGTGGTTAGAGCGCTGGCTTCACAAGCCAGAGGACCGGGGTTCGATTCCCCGGCCGGGTGGAGATATTTGGGTGTGTCTCCTTTAACGTGTAGCCCCTGTTCACCTAGCAGTGAGTAGGTACGGGATGTAAATCGAGGAGTTGTGACCTTGTTGTCCCGGTGTGTGGTGTGTGCCTGGTCTCAGGCCTATCCAAAGATCGGAAATAATGAGCTCTGAGCTCGCTCCGTAGGGTAACGTCTGGCTGTCTCGTCAGAGACTGCAGCAGATCAAACAGTGAAACACGCATACCATTTCTGTTTCTGAAATTACCTCATGTATAATTCTACCTATGAATTGGATAACCTATTGATACTGCCATTGCTATTGTTGCTGCTCACGCCACTGCTGCTCCTGTTCTTCCTACCGCTGATACAAATAGACTATAGCTCTGTCGTGGCCATTAATTCGAGGTTTTAATGCGTGACAGGTGTAAAGTAAGGAAGAAAACGAGGCCAGAGGTAGAATAGGAACAACCGTACTTAGGATTTGTACAATTACTAGAGGAACACTAGCTCTCTCTCTCTCTCTCTCTCTCTCTCTCTCTCTCTCTCTCTCTCTCTCTCTCTCTCTAGCGGAGCACAAAACACAGGATGTAAAAGTAAAAATATATATGAGAGTGTAAACGGGAGGAAAGCTTAAAAGTTTTGTTCTACCACCAGGCGAAAGGCAACACGCTGTTGCAGAGAGAGAGAAAGAGAGAGAGAGAGAGAGAGAGAGAGAGAGAGAGAGAGAGAGAGAGAGAGAGAGAGAGAGAGAGAGAGAGAGAGAGAGAGATTTTCCCCTTACTCCTAAATTTATCCTTTGCTTCTGGCCTCCCCTTTTCACATCTATACGTGTCATTCCACCTCCTCCTTTCTCAACAATCCCTCCCTCACTGACAGCTGCTCCCTCTCTCTCTCCCTCCCTGTCCCTCCCTCTCCCTCACTCTCCCTCACCCTTCCTTGACTATGTGATCTGTACATCCACAAACCCACACTTACACAGCCATCCATAATGTTACAGGCGATTTTAAACACCTACACACACATGCACACACTCTCTCTCTCTCTCTCTCTCTCTCTCTCTCTCTCTCTCTCTCTCTCTCTCTCTCTCTCTCTTACTCCTTTATTCCCTTTGTTATGGTTGTCGTTTGCCATCGATCTCTACTTCACGACAGAGAGAGAGAGAGAGAGAGAGAGAGAGAGAGAGAGAGAGAGAGAGAGAGGCAGGTGCGTTGCGTGGCGGAATTGCAAATCACACCTGTACAGTTCAGGTAATTCGCCGCTGAGTGATAATTTGTTGCTAATTCGTATTCTTCATTGCGCTTAATTCAGTCTCAGGTGTGGCATTCCTATGCTTAACTCGCCCTCTGTCGTGGTGATACTTTAGGCGCGGCGAGGTGTGCATTTCGCCTAATTCAGAGAGAGAGAGAGAGAGAGAGAGAGAGAGAGAGAGAGAGAGAGAGAGAGAGAGAGAGAGAGAGAGAGAGAGAGAAAAAAAAAAAGTGATGAGATAAATAGTAAAAAAAAAGGGAAAGGAAAAAAAAGAGCTAGAAACTTGAGTGTGTAAAAGAGGAAGTAAAAGAAAATAAAAGATAAAAAGGAAGAAGTTAATAAACAATACAAGCTTTTATTTTTGAGAGAGAGAGAGAGAGAGAGAGAGAGAGAGAGAGAGAGAGAGAGAGAGAGAGAGAGAGAGAGAGAGAGAGAGAGAGATTATACGCTGAAAAAGTAAATATTTGACAAAGCAAATAATAAATCAAGTCACAAAAAATTAAAAGGGAACTGATCGAGGAAAGAAATATACGAGCATATGCTTAATAGTGCATAGATAAATATAGATAGAGAGACAAACAGACAGACAGACAGACACACAGACAGACAAACAGGCAGATACATATATATAGAACCTCAAAACACACTTAAAGGAAAATTGGAGAAAATATAAAGGAGAGGTACTGGAAAGGAAAATTTAAATGAGAGAAATATGAATTAGTAAATAGATGACGAAAGGAAATTCTAAGAAAAAGAAGAGAAGGGTTAGAATGTGTAGAAAAAAGGAAATAAGGATAATAAAAATAAGGAAAATGGAGACTCGAAATAAGAAACGAAAAATAAGAAAATTACACAAAAAATGAGGTAGCAAAAAACTTAATATAATTTCATGTGAAAGTAGAAAAATGATATAAAACAAAAAGTGAAAAAAAGAGAAAGTAAAGACGAAAATTAAATGAGAAATAAGAAGAGGAAAAGTTGAATAAAATTTCCATGAATAAAAAACCTAAAACCATGATGAAAAAAAGTTAGGGAGAGAATATGACATAATAACACGAAAAAAGTAAAAAAAAAAAAATCTTAGATAAAGAACAGAAAAAAATAGGAAGAGGAAGTTAAGAAGAAAATTAAGGGAGGTTAGAAAAGAACGAATAATGAATAGAAAAAGTAACAAAAAAAATGAAATTA
>NC_059282.1:639769-652269 GCF_017591435.1 Portunus trituberculatus
TATCTGTCCGTCTGTCTCTTAATCTGTCTCTTTCTCTGTCTTTCGTGTCTGTTTGTCTTTATGTTTTCTTCAGTCTGTCTCTCTTTCTGTCTCATTATCTACCTATCTGTCTGTCTGTCCGTATGTGCGTCTGTCTGTCATCTGGTGTGTGTATCTGTATTCAGTCTCTTTCCGTCCCACTATTATTTGCGATCTTTATTTTGTAAGGGATTCTGCTCTCTCTCTCTCTCTCTCTCTCTCTCTCTCTCTCTCTCTCTCTCTCTCTCTCTCTCTCTCTCTCTCAGGGTGTGTTAACTGCCTCATTAATCTTGTGTGGAGTGTGTTGAAGGATTTTTTGTCATCAAGTTTTGCCATTAAATCCCTTCTTAATCTCCATATGAAATTGCCTCGCTGAGTAATTATTATATTCTAGAATATTGTGTGAGGAAGATATATTTAATTTTCTTGAGTTCTCCATAATGACTAAGAAAGAAATATGGATACACTAATGAAATTCCCTAATTCCTGATCATTTACTCACATTTCAAGTATTTATTTCTCTTACATGTGTTCGTCTTTGCTTTATTTATGTTTCTTTGTCTTCAATGTTTGTTTGCCTTTCGTTGTTGTTTTCTTTTTACGTTTCTTTCCGGTATATCTGTGTTTATTTGTTTATTTATTTCACTTCTTTGATTTCTTTTTTTTTTTTTTGTTATTAGTCCAGATTCTTCTTTAATGTTTTGTATTATTTTTCCATTTTTTAGATTTTGTTATTTCAGGTTATATCTATTTTTCCTTTTACGTTTTTTTTTTTTTTTTGCGGTGCCTTATGTTTTCATGTTTTCTTTGTTTTTTTTTCGTATATTCATTTATTTGTATTTTTTCTCACTTTTTCACTTTTGCGTTCTATGTTTTCATGTTCTTTTGTTCTCTGTTTTGGTTATTGTTTACTATTTTCACTCTCATCCGTTTTTGTTTTTCTTTGTATTCATTTATATCTTTTTATTTCCATGTTTTAGCTATTTTTCTTTTATGTTACTTAAAATTTCTACTTTTTACTTAGTTTCCATGCAGTTTTTTTTTATTACCTATTTCTTTTTGCATTTGGGATATTCCATCAAACTTTTTGTGAGTTTTCTTTTTTGCCATTTATCTTTCGTTTTTGTCGTCTTTATGATGTGCATGTTGAGTTCTTTTTACTGCTTTATGCTTTAATTCTTCTTTTCTTTTCTGTTTTCTCTCATATATCACTCTCTTTTTCGTGGAGGACAGTATACTGCAACATAAAGTTTTTTTTTCCATTGTTATATCATTTAATTTCCGTGTGAATCTCTAAATTACAACAATTATTCCTACTACCTAACCTATCCTTACCTAACGTAACCTTATCTAACCCAGATCCAACTTAATTTAGCCTAACCGTAATCTAACTATTCCCATTAACCTAACCTTACCTTACATATACTTAACCTAACCTAACATAGTATAACGTAAACCTAACAACCTAACATAACCTAGACATAACCGAACACTGAACCTAACCCAACCGCTGTGGTGCAGTGGAACCAGGCGTGCTTTCGGGTCCGAGAACCGCTGTGGTGCAGTGGAACCAGGCGTGCTTTCGGGTCCAAGGGGTCTCCAAGCGCACGGGTTCGAATCCTGTCCACGGTCCGAATGTAAGGGGCAACGGTTTCCTAGCGGGTGGGCTTTGAGATAGGAGGTAACCCAAAAAAGTATCTACTTTAGCCCATAAATTGATATTAAAAGCCCACACTGTATAAAAAAAAGGAAAAAAAACTAACCTAAATTACAATTGTTGCTCATATTGCGCGTCCGTTTTTTTTTTTTTTCAATCTTATACTGTTACATTTCGTTTTCTTTCTTCTGGAGGACAATGCTGGATGTCTGTTTTTTTTTTTTTTTTGCATATCCTCCCATGTTTCACAAATGGTAGACTAATTCTGCGCATCATTAATTTCTGTATCCCTAGTATTAGAAAAATTATATACATCATTAATTTGTTTACCCCTGTTTTGTTTTTGTTTTTTCACTTCAACATTGTCTTGCTTATTTTCATCTTTGCGGTCCAATGAAACTTTCTATTTTGGGTTAATGTGATACAATAGACCATTGACTATTTCCTCATCGCTCTCCAATAGCGAAAGAAGAATTCTGTCTCAAATATTTTATTTTCTTATTGCTTTATTTTCTAATTTACTTTTAATAAGTGTTCTATTCCTCTAAATCTATGCCATGCTTACTCAATTTTGGGTATTAATGTAGCAATTCGTATAATATCTATCGCTTTCCGTTAGTGGTAGAGTAATGGTTTACCTTTTTCATTAGTGTATCCATATTTCTTTCTCATTCTGTTATATTTTCTTCCTTTTTACGAGATCAATATAACAGTTCACGGCAAATAATTGATAATTTTCCTTGATATCCGATAATGATAGACGAATCCTACTTTAATTATTACCTCTCTTATTTATCTATTTCATCAAGTGCTTCTGTTACGCGTTCTCTTCATTTGTCACTTTTTTCTGGTATTAATATTGCACTTCGTAAAATGTCTATCGCTTCCCATCAATGTTGGATAAATTTTTATGTTTTTGTATTGTTACAACTTGAACTATCACCACTCCTCGTTCTGGCCCTTTTCGTTGCTATTCTTATGCCATGTCACCCCTCTCACCTGTTCGTTCACCACTACCGAAGCCTCGGTACTACTTGACACACCACGTCGCCACACCCTTGTTCCTCACTCCCCCGCCCTCTTCTGTTACTTATGAGGCACCTATATAGTTAATTCATAGGGAGACACAGTGGCTCACGTACCCTCCTTGATTTAGCTTTTGGCTTCCACAAGGACATCACATCTCTTCCCTGCCGTCTCTTGTTGAGTATAGTGTGCTTCATATTTTTTTTTTTTTTTCACCGTGTCTCACATTGTAAGATATGTTGTCTCTTGTTTTCTCGGTTGTTATTTCTGTTTTTGTGTACTAATGTTTAAGTGGTTCCTGGTTTAGGTTTAAGTTTGGCTCTTCTTCTTTTTTGTTGTTTTTTACGCAAGAGGGAAACCTGCCAAGGGCAATTAGATATTTAAAAAAAAAAGCCCCATGGAACTGCAAGTTACCTAAAAGATGTAAAAGGAATTACCCAAAAGATAAAAACAAATGTCTTGAAACTTCCCTCTTAAAAGAAATCAAGTCGTAGGAAGATGGCACGGAGTTCCAGAGTTTACCAGTGAAACGTATGAATAATTGATAATACTGGTTAACTCTTGTATTAGAAGGTTGGATAGAATAGGGATGAGAAGAAGAAAGCCTTGTGCAGTGAGGCCGCTGTGTTTACCTTTCCTGTAAATTTGTCAATATTCTTTTGTTTTGGTTTGTGATAGTGAATAAAGGTAAGAGATAATTAAGTTTTCAATATTTCCCATCAAGCTTACTCTCCGGATAACCCTTACGACATCCCCAGTTCTTGTTGTGTGTTTGTGTGCCATCAAAGTAGTCTTTCTCTCACAATCCTACCCTCCCTTGTAACAGTTTCTGTATCAATTCATTTGATTTATTTTACTGCAGCGCTGTTCGTTATATTTTGAAATTTGTGGTAAATCAATACAGTAGGTCACAGTCAGTAATTAATTTTTCTATTGCTTTTCCAGTAGTGAGAGAATAATTCTTCCTATAATCACATTTTATCCCTTTATTCCATCATTTACTTCTCTTCCTGATTTTTGTCATTTTTGTGAGCATTGATGGTATAGCATATTGCACAACTGCCAAAATATCTATCGTTCGCTGTCGGTATTAGAGAAATTCTGTGCTTCACTCATATTTGTACAACAGCTCCAAAAACTCCCTTTAAAGTCTAGTGGGAACTGAACAATATGATGCCTGGTAGCTCATCATGTGTAGCGTTGATAAGATTGGTATGCCTGGCTTGATCTGATGCTACTATGCAGATCTTCCCAGGTCATGATATTCACTAACTCTCCCGACCGTGCATAGCTGCCAAGTGCTGTCCCTATAATCACAAAGTGTATCATATCATCCGTTATGTTAGAATGTAAACCTCGTATTTCTTTTTAAAGATTGTTTTATGAGGTGTTGTATCTGTATTTCTGCATTTATTCGTGCCTTCGTTTTCTTTATTATTCAGTAGATTTTTGGGACAGAATGTAGATATTTTTTTCCTTCTCACTTGTCATTGCCGACAGTTGTCTCCTTACTTTCCTTCCTTTTATAGTGCAGTATTCTGTTTCCCTACATCAAAGAAGGCTATCACAGCATTCCTTTTCCATGTAGAGTAGTTCACTGTCATTGACTATTTCTGCACCACTTAATGCCAATGATAAAGTAATTGCGTTCCTCACTTTTTTCTCAACTTTATGCTTACTATATTAACTTCCGTCGCACGCTATTTTTTGACGTATAGTTTCTTTCGCTTCTTTTCCAGCGTATCGTTAATTATTACTTTGCATCCTATTGGCAATGATAGTCATTTTGTAGCTCATCAATGTCTGTATATTTCTACATTCCTTTTAAACATTCTTCTCTTGTTTCTCTTGCTTTTTTGTTCATGTAAGTATCTTTCTTAATTTTTTAGTGTGGTGTATTGTTAAAGATTTCTCTTACAATTTTAAGAACAATATAATTGATTATGTTTCGGAAATTTTTGTATCTATTTCACATTTGCTTCGACCACAAGTTTTTTTTTTGCAGTTTGAATTTTTCTAGTGTAGTGTATAATGCATTTTTTCATGTAATTTATTGATAATGGTAAAGAAATTATGTACTTTACGAACATCTGTATCCGTGTTTCATAATTTTCTTCTATATTTTTTTTCGTTTTGTTTATTATCGTTTATTACTAATTACTTCACAACCTGCTGCCAATGATCAAGTGATTGTGGACTTCACTAATTCAAGCATATGTACTCTTTCATTCTTTTATGCGTCCTTTCGTTCTCAGTTTCTCACTTGTTTTTCCTTTTCTATTATTTTTGTGTTGCATATAATGATTGTTTTATTTCTATCATCTACAGTCAGTTCTTTATCTCACTAATATATGTATCTGTAAGTGCTTCATCATTTGCTTCTACTGTGCGTTCTGTTTTTTTTTTTTTTTTAGCGGTTTCTCATTTTAGAGTGTTTTATTTTCAGTGGTAGTAGAAATATCAAAATACTAATCCATCCATCGGTAACCAGTGATAAAGCAATTTTGTACCGTATTAATTTATGTATTAGTATTTCACCATTCCCTTCTACTATGTGTGCACGTTTTCTGTCTTTCACTCTTAATTTTTTTTTTTCACCTCTTTTAGCAGTAGGAACAAAATCAACGCAACTTATTCTCTTTCTCCTGCTGCCAATGTAAAAGTAAATTTGTGGATCACTTTGCCATTCATTTTCCTCATAGTCTCATTTTGTATTCGATTTTTGTAATAGCACAACTACCATCATCATTAAGTTGTTCATTATCGCTTGCACACATTGGAACAGTGCGTCTTCTTATGTTACTAAGCTACGTATCTCATATTTCATTGTCTACTTATGCTGCGAGTACTTTGTTATAAGATTTCACTCCCCACGATGTTTCCTTAATCAAGTTCAAATTATTTCTATGTATATAGCTCATCTGCAGTGGTAGACAAAATCTATCACATTAATTCATGTGGAGAGCAACGACGTCACTCACTACTCCGTGCAGTAATAATTGCATATGTAGTAAAATATTTGAAGATGCATGAAATTTAGTAAAGGCCAGACAGAGAGATAAAGTTTAGTAAAGGCCAGAGAGAGAGAGAGAGAGAGAGAGAGAGAGAGAGAGAGAGAGAGAGAGAGAGAGAGAGAGAGAGAGAGAGAGAGAGAGGAGGAGGAGGAGGAGGAGGAGGAGGAGGAGATGACGACTCAACATTACACCACTATTACTGTTACTACAACTATTGAAATACATGAAATCAAATCCTACGTTTCATTAATAAAAACAAGGAATGCAGAGTGGCTGTTCACTTAAATGGGCGAACGAACGGAAATGGAAAGAGGAGATAAAAATTCATTGTAAAATGAGAAGCAGAAGCAGCGACGGGCAGCGGTTGGCGCTGTAAAATGTCAGCGGAAGACCTTTTGGTATAATGGAATTTACAATAGTGATCAAGAAAAGAAAATTGTAGATAGGAAAAAAATGAAACAGAGAAAGCAGGGCAAAATAAGGAGAAGAGACATTATGGCTGAATAGATAAAATAAATGATCGAGAGGAGAGCGAGAGAGCCAGAGAGCTAGAGAGAGAGAGAGAGAGAGGGGAGGTTCGAGAGAGACAGGGAGAGGGAAGAGAGCGAGAGAAAGCAAGATAACGAACTTAAAACAGAAAAAAAATATATACTTGTCTGTAAATTTGTCGTTGAAAGGGTGAAGGTTAAGGAGGCTGAAGAGGTGGAGGAGGAGGAGGAGGAGGAGGAGGAGGAGGAGGAGAAAGATGAAGAAGAGGAGGAGGAGGAGAAAGAGAAGAGGAGGAGGAGGAGGAGGAGGAGGAGGAGGAGGAGGAGGAGGAGGAGGAGGAGGAGGAGGAGGAGGCGGCAAAAGGTGGAAGGGGAAGGTATGAAGATTTTCTATTCCTTTTTTTTTCTTTTTGGATTATTTTCCTTCTTCACTTCGTGTTCTCTTGTGTTTTTAATCTTTTATCTCACCTCTCCTTTTTTTTTCTCTTGCTTTAAGCCGTTGCAACTCCGTTTTCTTTCTTTCTTTCACTTTATTTTCTTTCTTTCTTTAGCCTAATCATGTTTACTTTTATAATTTGATCTTCTTTACATTTTACTTTATATTTTTCCTGCTTTCTGGTCTCACTATAATTTTATATGATTTGATGGTGCTTTTATTTTTATTTTACTATATTTTTTTACTATTTTCTAGTCAACTTATATTTTTTTCTATCTTTTTTTTTTAATTCCATATCGTTTCTTATTTTCCGTTCTTACTCAATATCCTCCTATTTTATAATTTACATTACCTTTCTTTTCCATTTATTTTTCATTTTCCTTTTTCACCTACGTCTATTTCCTTTTCCTCTTCAAACCACCTTCAAAAATACTCTCCTCTTCTTTTTCTTCTTCCTCCCCTCCTCCTCCTCCTCCTCCTCCTCCTCCTCCTCCTCCTCCTTCTCCTTCTCCTCCTCCTCCTCCTCTACGTGATTACAAATGGAACACCTGGACTTTCCTCCTCACCCCGCCAGTGCCATTAAGGTGTTCTGGTTTATTCCTCTGCCGCTGTGTTGAGACTTTCCTATCTTTAAATATCTCTCTCTCTCTCTCTCTCTCTCTCTCTCTCTCTCTCTCTCTCTCTCTTGTTACGGCCCGCCCGTAACATGCATTACTACCATCACCTCCTCTGCTTGTTACCTCGTTCGCCACCTTCTCCGCCTCCCTTCCACGTCACCGTCTCGTGAACCTTCCACGCCACCGTCTCGTGAACCTTCCACGTCACCGTTTCATGAAGCCCGGCTACTGTCCCGAAGTTGGATTCACGCGGCCCCTTTCGACTCAACCGAAAGTGTTGAGCCAGCTCTTGGTTTTCTGGATTGGCAGTTGAGATCCAAGCCTCAACCAGTGAACACAACGCCTCTTGGTTCTGCCGTGGGATCAACCATCACCCAGCATTTCACCACTGCGACACCGCATAAGTATCACTTCCCTCGTCCGTGTTTTCCACATTGCCTCTATATAGGATTAGGATTATTGTTAGGTATTAAGTTGGGTTCTTTATTGTTGTATTTATTACTGTGTTATATGTATATGTGTATGTCATTTTCCTGTGTTTCATGTTATATATCTGTGTTTCATGTTTCTTGTTATATATGTGTCAATTTCATTATGGGTTATTAAAGTAGCTTTTAAAGTGACCCCTTTTGCATTTCCTCACCAGTTGAACCTGCAGTGTTTTTTTATTGTTATTGTTCACCGGCTCTCCGATGCCAATCTTACCAGTTTAACCGGTGAACGTAACAATTGGCGACCGTGACAGGACCATTATAACCCATGTTCAGTGTTCCATTTTTCCAGTGACTTTTTTCTGTGATTGCTTGTGTTTCTGTGGTGTTGTGACTCTGATGTGTTTTTTTCTGTGACTTACTCTGCGTGTGGTTTAAATTTACCTTTGTGCGATCAAGTGGCTCCTTTTGGGTTAAACGTGCTTCGTGACTTTCATTGGTATCGCATAGCAGTGGTAGAGCAGGAAACCAGGTAGAAAGGCGTGTTCACCGATAGCACTTATCTCTATTTTTGCACATAGGCAGGTGTGTAATAAGTGTTATCCAAGTGTTGGGATCATCATATGTTCATGCGAACCCTCAATGCCCTCACTTCGCGGATCATTTTTCTCGCTAGTTAGAATCGGCCATTTTAACTAGTCTCTCAGACTAATCCGCCTCCTTATCAATAACAAGTCTCAGTACAATTCGCTCCTCACTCTCAAGTCTCGTAACTAGAGTAATCCGGATCCCTCTTAATGCCGTAACTCTCTAGTTTACCCCTCATTAGTGATTGTACTCATAAGTGTTTACTTAAGTATAATCTAGGTAATTTCCAAGGTTGCCTTTATTATCACTCTGCCAAGTTCCTCACTTAAGTAATTCGCTTATCATTTTTTTTTGTTGTGGTTTAACATCTATTTAATATGGCTTCCGCTCAGTTTAACGTTGAAGATTTTGTGCCGACCCTTCTCTGGAACAACTTAAATATGCTAATATAAAGAAGGACCAATGGAAAGCCATCGCTAAACATTTTGATGTTCCCATCACGTCTCAGATGACTAAAGAGGTCATTAAGAATGTAGTTGTTGAACATCTAGTGCAAGAAGGTCAGTTGCTAGGAAATGCCATAGAAGAGTTAACTCCCATGTCAGCCTCTACGAGGACTATAATACACAGTCCCCAGGAAGAACAGGATAAGAGTAGGATAAGTCAATGGGAAATTGAGAAGCTTAAACTAGAATACCGGATGCATGAAAACAAATGCAACTACAGGCAAATGCAAAAACAGGCAGAAAAAAGAAATGCAATTACAGGCAGAAAAGAAGCAAATGCAACTACAGGCAGAAAAGAAGAAAAGAAATGCAA
Source organism: Portunus trituberculatus (assembly GCF_017591435.1). Taxonomy (NCBI): domain Eukaryota; kingdom Metazoa; phylum Arthropoda; class Malacostraca; order Decapoda; family Portunidae; genus Portunus; species Portunus trituberculatus. The sequence goes on from NC_059282.1 coordinate 648,864, forward strand.
CTACAGGCAATGAAAAAGAGAACTACAGGAAAAAAGAAGAGAGAGAATTTCAGTTACAACTTAGAAGGCAGGAGAAAGAGTTAGAAATTCAGGAGTTAGCCCTACGAAATGACGCTAAGTTTAGAGGGAAGAAATAGATATAAAGAAACAGTTAGCAAGCTTTAATCCTGCTACAGCTGCTCCGCTAGTTCCCCCTTTTGATGAATCTGATGTTGACGGGTCATTTCGCGCTTTTGAGAGCATTGCTCATAGGAATAAATGGCCCAAGGATCAGTGGGTGTCTCTCCTTGTCCCTAAGCTAGTAGGAAAAGCTTATAGGGTATACAACGGCCTTAGTGATGAGGTAGAATATGAAGAGATCAAAGGTAACATTCTAGACGCCTACTCACTTCTGATGGATACCAGACAACAGTTGAATTCGCTAAAGTATGTGAAACCAGAGTCTCACACCTATGTTGAATTCGCTAGTGAGAAACTAAGACAATTTAAGAAATGGTTAGTCGCCCTTAACATTACCACCCCCAATCCCAAGGCTGTCTGGAGCGGTTTCACCAAACATTAAAATCCATGATGAAGAAGTATTGCTTGGAGCATCAAGGAGACTGGGATGAAAGTATTTCTTTCCTTCTCTTCGCTTTAAGAGAATCTCCTCAAGATTCTTTAGGTTACTCCCCTTTTGAATTACTCTATGGTAGACAGATCAGTGGGCCTCTCAAAATATTAAAGGATCAATGGTTTACTCAAAATACTCCTTCAAGCCCCAGTGTGTCTGACTACATCAGTAACCTTAAGAATAAAATCAGTGAAGTCAGATCTTTTGCTAAATCAAACTTCCTCAAATCTCAAACTAAAATGCAACAGAATTCTCTTCCCAAATCTGTCATGAGAAGTTTCAAACCAGGAGACAAGGTTTTACTTTTCTCCCCACTCCAGGCAATGCTCTTCACAGTAAGTTCATGGGACCTTATGTTGTGGCTCAAAAACTAAGTCCATTAAATTATGTGGTCCACACTCCTGACCGTCGTAAGGATTCCCAACTTGTTCATATTAATCTAATGAAACCTTACCACTCCAGAGAACCAGAGGACGACTTGTCTCGCGCTGTACCTGTATGTCTGATAGGAAGGAGTCTGGTCCTGTGCCCCCGAGGAAGAGTCTGACATCGAATTCCTCTTCTCGTCACCTAAAGGACGCCCCTCAAACAGCCAAATCATGTCCAACCTTGATGAGGTGTTTGTTTCCTTAACACCTTCACAACAGTCTGATCTTAAAAGTTATTGCTAGACTTTTCTGAAATCACAGGTGACCTTCCAGGAGTTTGTAATACTATCCAACATGACATAAGATTAACATCTACCGACATCAAGCCTATAAGACAACCAGCCTATCGCATTTCACCCATTAAAAGAGACTTGATGAAAAAGAGGTAGACTATCTGCTCTGTCATCACCTTGCAGAACCTAGTATATCTCCTGGGCTTCTCCTGCCTGTTAACATCTAAGCCAGATGGTAGTAGTCGATTTTGCACCGACTACCGGAAATTAAATAAAGTGACGGTGCCAGACTCCTACCCATTGCCCTTGATAGAGGACCTTATAGATAGTATAGGAGTAGCCAAATTTGTAACCACTATAGACTTGCTTAAAGGTTACTACCAGATTCCCCTCTCGGACGAGGCCCAAATAATATCCGCCTTCATCACTCCTTCGGACTATACCAATACCAAGTGATGCCCTTTGCGTGTCTAATGCTCCCGCCACCTTCCAGAGGGCTATAAATTACATAACTCAGGACTTGGAGGGCAACATCTACTTCACCGACCTGTTCCTGGGCGGCACCTTCCTCACCTACGGCACGGAGGTCATCAACTTCCCTGACATGGACCCCGAGAAGCGCATCGATCCCATGACACGCATCTTCCCCAGAGTCACCAAGTGCACCTTCAGGAAGTTCGGCCCTTCGGGAACCATCGAGACCCACGACACCATGTGTGTGCTGGCGGTTAACATCATCAACGAGAAGATCTACATTTTCATCTGGTTCTGGCTGGTCTCTCTCACCACCATCACCGCTGTCTGGCTCGTGTATCGCCTCCTCGTCATCGTCTCCTCCGATGTGCGCTTCAAGCTTCTGCAGGTTCTTCCTTTGCGAGGTGCTGTGTCTGGTGGTGGGGTGGACAACATCATCGCCGACGCCTTATCAAGATCTCCGTCTCACCTCCTTCATGAGCCCATTACGGAGGTCTTAGGGGGGAGGAAATGTTACGGCCCGCCCGTAACATGCATTACTACCATCACCTCCTCCGCTTGTTACCTCGTTCGCCACCTCTCCGCCTCCCTTCCACGTCACCGTCTCGTGAACCTTCCACGCCACCGTCTCGTGAACCTTCCACGTCACCGTTTCATGAAGCCCGGCTACTGTCCCGAAGTTGGATTCACGCGGCCCCTTTCGACTCAACCGAAAGTGTTGAGCCAGCTCTTGGTTTTCTGGATTGGCAGTTGAGATCCAAGCCTCAACCAGTGAACACAACGCCTCTTGGTTCTGCCGTGGGATCAACCATCACCCAGCATTTCACCACTGCGACACCGCATAAGTATCACTTCCCTCGTCCGTGTTTTCCACATTGCCTCTATATAGGATTAGGATTATTGTTAGGTATTAAGTTGGGTTCTTTATTGTTGTATTTATTACTGTGTTATATGTATATGTGTATGCCATTTTCCTGTGTTTCATGTTATATATGTGTTTCATGTTTCTTGTTATATATGTGTCAATTTCATTATGGGTTATTAAAGTAGCTTTTAAAGTGACCCCTTTGCATTTCCTCACCAGTTGAACCTGCAGTGTTTTTTTTTATTGTTATTGTTCACCGGCTCTCCGATGCCAATCTTACCAGTTTAACCGGTGAACGTAACACTCTCTCTGTCTCTGTCTCTGTCTCTGTCTCTGTCTCTGTCTCTGTCTCTGTGTCTGTCTCTGTCTCTGTCTCTGTCTCTGTCTCTCTCAGAACTGACGCGTACATAAAGGTGTAAAGGAAGAGACCAAAAATATACTTCCATTCTAACTGCAAGTGACAGACAGACGGACAGACAGCCAGGCACATGCGAAAACTTCAGACAGTCCTGCATCTAAAATTCAGACAGCCATCCACACAAAAATAATGGGAGAGAAATCATCATTGCCTATCCTTTTAACAGTCAGCCATACATGTATTCATCCACACAGATATGTAGCCTTACAAATTTAGTTTATTGTCTTCACATTTAGTTTATTGTCTTTACATTTAGTTTATTGACATAGAACGTAGGTGACACATGCGCAAAATACGTAGCATAATATGATACATGATATGGAGCACATAATACATAATATGATAAATGATGTAAAGTAACAAAACACAAAATGA
>NC_059282.1:659769-684769 GCF_017591435.1 Portunus trituberculatus
TGCGGACATTGTGACGATCACTGAGGCGTGGCAGATAGTGCCCGAAGTGTGCATGGTGTAAAACTTCCAGCTCTTCCTCTATCTCAGAGCCCGGAGCACATAAACCATTAGGATAGTGTACTATTTTTAAGCCTCTCCGCCATTCAGCAGTGTATATTTTCAGTATGTATGTACTGCAATTCGAATAAACCGTATATTATTACTATTATCATTATTACACACACACACACACACACACACACACACACACACACACACACCTACACTACGCGGTTACACATCGTGAAAGTGTACTGGTTAGCACGCTCGACTCACGATCGAGAGGACCCGGGTTCAAGTCCCAGTAAGCGGCGAGGTAAATGGGCAAGCCTCTTAATGTGTGGCCTTTGTTCACCTAGCAGTAAATAGGCACGGGATGTAACTCGAGGGGTTTTGGCCTCGCTTTCCCGGTGTGTGGAGTATGTGTTGTGGCCTCAACCCTACCTGAAGATCGGTCTATGAGCTCTGAGCTCGCTCCGTAATGGGGAAGACTGGCTGGGTGACCAGCAGACAACCGAGGAGGAGGTGAATTACACACACACACACTACACACATACATAGACAGACAGACAAACACACACACATACATACACACACCACGTAGTGTAGTGGTTAGCACGCTCGACTCACAATCGAGAGGACCGGGTTCGAGTCCCGGTAAGCGGCGAGGCAAATGGACAAGCCTCTTAATGTGTGGCCCCTGTTCATCTAGCAGTAAATAGGTACGGGATATAACTCGAGGGGTTGTGACCTCGCTTTCCCGGTGTGTGTTGTGTGTTGATGTGGGCTCAGTCCTACCCGAAGATCGGTCTATGAGCTCTGAGCTCGCTCCGTAATGGGGAAGACTGGCTGGGTGACCAGCAGACGACCGAGGAGGTGAATTACAGACACACACACACACACACACACACACACACACACACACACACACACACACACACATACAGGCAGATACACATACACACACACACACACACACACACACACACACACACACACACACAGACAGATACACACACACACACACACACACACACACACACACACACACACACACACACACACACACACACACACACACACACACACACACACATACAGACAGATACACACACACACACATACAGACAGATACACACACACACACATACAGACAGATACACACACACACACACACACACACACACACATACACACACACACACACACACACACACACACACACACACACACACACACACACACAGACACACACACACACACACACACACACACACACACACACACACACACACACACAGACAGACACACACACACACACACACACACACACACACACACACACACACACACACACACACACACACACACACACACACACACACACACACACACACACACACACACACACACACACACACACACACACACACACACACACACACACACACACAAGCGGCGAGGCAAATGGACAAGCCTCTTAATGTGTGGACCCTGTTCACCTAGCAGTAAATAGGTACGGGATGTAACTCGAGGGGTTGTGGCCTCGCTTTCCCGGTGTGTGGAGTGTGTTGTGGTCTCAGTCCTACCCGAAGATCGGTCTATGAGCTCTGAGCTCGCTCCGTAATGGGGAAGACTGTCTGGGTGACCAGCAGGCGACCAAGGAGGTGAATTACACACCGCGTAGTGTAGTGGTTAGGACACTCGGCTGACAACCTGAGTTCGAGTCCCTGGCGCGGAGAGGCAAATAGGCAAGCCTCTTATTAATGTATATCCCCTGTTCACCTAGCAGCAAGTAGGTACGGGATGTAACTCGAAGGGTTGTGGCTTCGCTTTCCCGGTGTTTGGAGTGTGTTGTGGTCTCTGTCCTACCCGAAGATCGGTTTATGAGCTCTGAGCTCGCTCCGTAATGGGGAAGGCTGGCTGGGTGACCAGTAGACGACCGTGGTGAATTACACACACCAGTGAATCCTTTGAAAGAGCTGGAAGCAGTCAGCGCAGCTAGATGCGGTGCTCTGCTTGTGGGTTGCCATGGGTCTTCTCCCTAGGATGAAAGAAGTCGTCGTCCGCCAGTCAAAGAGCCAACCAGTCTGGTATTGAGTTGCGTGGGGCACGGGAGTAAGTAATAGTGCGGGAATTGCGGCTCATCCGATATGTCTTGCAAGAATTGGATTGGTGAAGTTTTGCTTTGAATTGGTTAGGAGTGACGTTGGTGAGGGCTCGTCAGTATTGTGGTAGCGAGTTAAAGAGCATGGGACCCTATATGGAAAGGAATTTCTCCTCAGTGTCTGCACTCTGGTAAGGGCCCATAGGTGAACTCTACTTATTTTACAGAGTCGGTCTAATTGTTGGTGGTCGTGCAAGCGTATGCCTATGTCATTGGAACACATGCCTTGCATTATTTTCCAAGCGTAGAGTATCAGGTATTGCTCTTTACGCCACTCCAGAGAATAGAGTTTGAGTGTATTGATTCGCTTCCAGTAGCTTAGATATCCTACAGTTAATATACGATAGGTAAATGAAATTTATACCGATTCAAGTACTTGGATATCTTCAGGTCTCCATGGGCCTATAGCCGGCAGCAATATTCCAACAAGGAGACAATCAGCAACAAGGTCAACATTGGTAAAGGGTCATCGTTTTAAAGGTGCGAAGTATCCAACCCAGTTGACCATGCGGTTTTTCTACTGTAATAGCAATGTACAGAGAAAATGTAGCGTCGTTTGAGAGGCAGACACCAAGGTCTCTGAGGTGAGATTGGGTAACGATGATGTCGTGTAGGATGCATTTGTTAAATGGGTTGGTGTTGTTGAAAATATAAGATGTTTAAATTTGCTATTGTTAAATTTCATATTAATGATGTCTGCCAATTCATATATTTTCTTTAGATTATTTTGTAGGAGTATAGATTTGTTACGACGCCCGTCTCCACAGCCTCCGCAGCCGTGACAAGAACTAGACCACGTAACACATCGGGTGTCCAAGAGACACAGGACTGGGTGGCAACACACCTAGGTGACAAACACAAACACCTCTGCTCTTACTGGCTGCACCATGCAATGACTCAGACAAGATACAGAGAGGCAGGGTAGCGACACATTGGACACAATCCTAAGTGTATTTATACAAAAACTTACATAAGAACATAAGAAAAGAGGGAAGCTGCAAGAGGCCGCTAGGCCTATACGAGGCAGTCCCAGTGTGTTTAATCTACCTATTTCCATCTATCTTCCCCATCCTTGAATTTATCTAACCTTCTTTTAAAGCTCCCTATTGACTCAGCCCTGACTACATGAACACTGAGACCGTTCCACTCATCAGCCACTCTGTTTGAAAACCAATGTCTTCCCATTTCTTTCCTAAACCTGAATATTTCAAGTTTAAACCCATTATTTCTGGTTCTGTCCCCGCTACTGGTCCTAAGAACTACATTCATGTCCCCCTCTGTTAAAACCCTTATACCACTTAGATACCTTTATCAGGTCTCCTCTTAACCTAAGTCTCTCTAAGGAATCCAGATTAAGTTTTTACAGTCTCTCTTCATAGGGAATATCCCTCATTCCCTGTATCTTTTTAGTCATCCTCCTTTGCACTGGCTCCAACAGAGCTATGTCCTTCCTGTAATGTGGGGACCAGAATTGTATCGCATAGTCAAAATGTGGTCTGACCAGCGCCAAGTATAATTTTAGTACTACCTCAGGACTCCTGCTTTTAACACTTCTAAAAATGAACCCTAATACTCTATTCGCCTTATTTATGGCCTCTATACATAGCTTCCTTGTACCGAGATCAGAGCTAACTATGACTCCTAAATCTTTCTCATACTTGGAACTTCCTAGTGCCACGTTATCTATCGTGTACCTATTGCTTGGATTATGTCTACCTACGCTCAGTACCTTGCACTTGTTAATATTGAACTGCATTTGCCATCTATCTGTCCATTCTTTCATCCTATCCAAGTCAGCCTGCAAAGCCTTGGCATCCGAATCGGACCTAAATAATCAACCTATCTTTGTGTCGTCCGCAGATTTACTGATAACACTATAATTCCACTATCCAAGTCGTTGATGTGTATAAGAAGTAATAATGGCCCTAAAACTGAGCCCTGTGGCACCCCACTAACTACTTCCCCCCTCTCGAAATTAGATCCATTAATTATTACACTTTGTCGCCTGTCGTCTAACCACGCTTTAATCCAGCCTAATATTCTACCCTCTATACCGTGTATTTTAACCATTTTTAAGAGCCTCTGATGAGGTACCTTGTCAAAGGGTTTACTGAAATCTAAGTATAGAATGTCATGATTATCACCTTTATCTGCCTCCTCATAAACCTTACTATAAAAGCTCAACAAGTTTGTAAGACACGACTTCCCCTTCGTAAATCCATATTGTGTGTGATTTATCAAGCCGTGTTTGTCTAGGTGTTCCCTAATGTTTTTCGCTATTATTGATTCCATTAATTTACCCACAACTAAAGTTAAGCTGACAGGCCTGTAAGTAGACATTAGGGTTTTATCCCCTTTCTTAAATATGGGAACCACATTAGCTTTTCTCCACATTGTAGGTATCTCACCTGACTCTAGTGACATCCTAAAAAATACCGCTAGAGGCTCGCTGACGACTTCCTTGCATTCCTTTAGAACCTTTGGATATATTTCATCAGGTCCTGGTGACTTGAATTTCTTTAGTTTTTATATCTCCTGTTCTACCATCGCCTTAGTTATATGAATATCTGTCAGCTTTTCACTATCTTCTGCCCTAAATACCTTTTTCGCTATCTGGGATTTCCTGTGTGTTCTGGGTGAAGAGTTACAAAATACTCGTTCATAATTCTACTAATCTCTTCCGCTGAACTAGCCATTTCCCCATTTGTTGTCTTAATGAACCTATTTCTTCTGTACTCTTAGTCTTGTATAACTGAAAAGATCTCTTGGGGTCCGTCTTTGCTTGGTTGGCTACCCTCAACTCATATTCACTCTTAGATTTCCTCGTTAACCGCTTAACTGTTCTTATTAATTCATGATATAGTGGTCTTAAAGCCTCATTTCCTGCCTTTAGCCTCTTTTATATATTCTTCTTTTGCCCTATACATTGTTTTAATCTGCCTGTCATCCACTTAGGATCGTTGTTTCGTGATTTTATTGTTCTATATGGAATGTTGGCTAACTTGTCGTCACTTATTTTATCCTCAGCTGACCGGGGTTTCTCCCATGTTCTAATCCAGCATCCCTCTCCGCCTCACTCTCTCTCCGTCCCACTGCGGCTTCGCACTGTGATTGTCTTATCACCGTCCTTGAAAGGACCAACAGATGTCTTTATTTTTTTAGTTCTTGATAGCGTATGTATATAAATATTTTGGGTTTTCTTTGATACTTTTCACGGCCATTGCTTCTTTGTGAGGAAGCTCGTATGAATTGGAGACGACTAGGGCTGCATTAATACTTGAAATTTGCTGGGATGATTGTGCAATGCTGTCTTTATTGGTAGTGTTGTTCAGTTTCCTTCGTAATTTGTCTCTTTTTTTTAATTGGAAGCCTTCAGTCTCCTGGTATTATTGAAGTCTTGAAATTTCTTCTTCTACTTGATCTTAATGGTACATTTTTGATAGAGCCTTTTAGGAACTTGTCAAGTATTAAGTCTAGTTGCTCATTAGGGGTGAGATATTCTAGGGAAGTGAACCAGTCAGCTGAATGGAGGAGTGCACATAAACCATCCCATGAAACGTCTTAGCTAAAAAAAAAAAAAAAAAAAAAGAGAGGTTTAAGAAGTTGGTAGTTTATTCAGATAATTTATGATAGTTTGGTTGGGTCGCTGAAAAGCTAATGTTGGTGGTGATTTTGTTTAAGTTATGATCACTCAGACTGGTTATCAAAACATCGTGGTTGTGTTTGGTCCTCATTGTTGATAAAAAGCAAGTCAATGATGTTGTTTTGACGAGTTTGAGTTGTAATTATCTGATTAAGGAAGTAGTCTTGGACAAAATATTGAAGATGCAGTGCCGGAGTCCAGTCGCTGGATGAGCCTCCATTGATGGAGTCCGTAGACTAATCTGCAATTTGCAAATTAGTCTCCCGTAATGATGAGCCTAGGTTGATGAGTAAAGGTATCTAATAGAACACGGATGGCATTGATATGTTTCGAGAAAAGCTTGGGTGTGGCAGTCTAGTGGACGATAAATGATCGTGAAGATGAGGTCTAACTTCTCTATATAGATGATTTGAGCCTCAGTATAAGAGTTGGAGGTGGAGAGAACTTGGGTATCGGGTAAGAGTTCTTCTCTTATGTGTGTAAGGATGCCATCTTTGTTTCTGTTAGTGCTGTCGGTGCGTATCATATTGTAGTTATTAATATGAATAACATCCACGTCTTTGATGTTATTGCTTAGATAGGATTCAGTGAAGGATGCAGTAAGGGCGTGAGAGTCTGCCAGTAATTCCTTAATTAGGGATTACTTTTATTTGAACCTATAAGGAATCAAACCCTCTACGTTTACTGTTATTATGTTATTTAATGTAAGAATGGCGGTGGATGGGCCATGTTGGGCAGGGGGAGTAGGTGGTGCTGGTGTTGAGATGGAATTCTGGTTCCTTGGTATTGACAAAAGCCTTATTACTGTGTTACTTGGTACTTCATCTCTTTGATGTCTGTGCATAAAAAAATATGGTCATTACGATTATGTTGAAAGTCATCGTTGTGGTGATAATGATTGATAGGTTCCTTGACAGACCCATGATTTGTGTGGGAGTGTGTAATGGGGGAGTGTGGTCGACCTGGTTTACTAGTGCCAGTGTGTGAAGTTGTGGATGTGGTAGAGGATTGTGGTTTGTAGCGTCGAGTGCCATTCAAGTGAAGATATGAGCATTCAAGGTGAAGGCAAATTCTGTCTTCTGAATTTTTGCATATAATAGGATGATAGTGGGTACATGTCTGAAATGTGCAACCTTTTCTGTATCCCGACCATAAATCCTGTAATTGTAGCAGACTTTAAGATGTGCGTAGTTGCATTTTTTCCTGAGCGCCAATATTTGCATGAATGAATTTTATAAAATCTGCAGGTTTGTGTCTTTTCATTATCATTACTATTTCTAACATTTTTATTTGTATCATTTGTGTTAGTTTTGCTTATGGAAGGAGGGAAAGTTGGGTTGACCACAGGGTCGGGTTTGTTAGGGTCTACCAAGGCCGTTTGTAGAGAATGTTCGTAGTCATCGCGCTCAGGAACAGCGGTAATCTTTGCTTCCAGCGATTGCTCATACACTCTTGATCTCCAATACTTTCATTTACTATAGCCGTTTCCGTATCATTGATGAGAAGAAAGCAATTTTCTTATCATATTTCTCGTCATCCAGCGATATGGAACGCACTTGTATATATGTCGAGTCGTGAACCAATTAATTAGCGCGTATTTTTTTTTTTTTATTTACACCATGTGTAAATAAAATACTTTTTGGTGGTACCTCCTATCTCAAAGCCCACCCGCTAGGAAACCGTTGCCTCAAGTGAGGAATCCCAGCCTACACTCGGACCGTGGACAGGATTCGAACCCGTGCGCTTGGAGACCCCTCGGACCCCAAAGCACGCATGGTTCCACTGTACCACGGCGGCCCCTAATGATGATAATTTAGAGCAGTTTGGCTGGATAAACACACACACACACACACACACACACACACACACACACACACACACACACACACACAGGAAGGAGTGTGGTGCGTCCCATCAAAGTGATCACATCTACCGTAAGGAAGGGGAGGAAGGTTGAGGAGAGGGAATACAAACACTTTGAAGTTCCGCGCGTGTGGTATAGTCTTCCCTCTCTCCTCCTTTCCAACGTGACATCACTGGCGAACAAGATGGACGAGTTGATAGTGTCAGTGAGATCTAACTATGCAGACATTGTGGCGATCACGGAGGCGTGGCAGATAACTCCTGAGGTGTGTATGATTCAAGATTTCCAGCTGTTCCACCACCTCAGGAATCAACGCAGGGGGGGAGGAGTGGCCCGGTTTTGCCGCTCTGACCTCAGCCCCTCACACCTACACGTCGACGTCCCCGCCGGATTGGAGGCCCTGTGGGTGAGGGTTACCCCCTGCCACCCCCGCAACACAGCCTCCATCATTGTGTGTGTTGTCTACCACCCTCCACGGGCCGCCACTGCACGGTTGCTCACTGATCACATCATCGAGACTGCTGATGCTCTACGGGTGAGATTTCCTGCTGCCAAGCTGGTAATCTGTGGTGACTTCAACCGCTTGGATATCAGTGAAATCCTGCACCAGCTACACCTCACCCAGGTCGTGGACTTCCCCACCCACCACCAGTCCACCCTCGACCTTATCATGACAGACCTGAGCCAGCAGTACTCGCCTCCCAAGCCACTCCCCCCCATGGGACGCAGCACCCACCTCTCCATCCTGTGGACACCCACCCCCACCACCTCGGTTCCCAGGTCAACTGTCACCAGATCCCACAGGCCCATGCCTGACTCCGCCATGAGGGAATTTGGGCAGTGGCTGACACATCACCCGTGGACCGAGGTACTGGAGGAGGAAGACGTCCACACAAAATGGCGGAACTACTTCACCACCACAACGGAAGCGTTCCACCACTACTTTCCCACCAAGGACATCACAGTGGACCCATCTGATGCCCCTTGGATGACGCCCTGCATCAAACGACTCCTTCGTCAGCGTGACAGGGCTTTCCACTCTAGCCCTGACCAGTACAGGAGTTTAAGGAACAGAGTTATCAGGGAAATTAAAAAAGCCAAGGCAAGCTACTACCCAGACAAAATTCACCATCTCAAGCTTACTAACAACAGACAGTGGTACGACAAGATTAAGTCTTTGTGTGGTTTACAAAACAAGCCTCTTCTCTTCCCTGTGTTTCACACCTTTCACCTGACAGCGCGGCCGAAGAGATTAACGGTCACTTCGCTGCGATCTGTCAGACACTCCCTCCCCTTCACTCTACTACTCTCCCAGCCTACCTCCCTGCCTCCTCCCTCCACCCCTGTCCAGGAGGTTGATGTTTACAGGAAGCTTCTTAAATTTAAACTAAACAGATCCACCACTCCCACTGACCTCCCCATCAAAATTTACAGAGAATTTGCCCCAGAACTTGCCACACCCCTTTGCTCTATCATCAATGCCTCCCTTTCTCAACATTCCTGCCCCGATGACTGGAAGACATCTTACGTCACCCCTCCCCAAAATTTCTAATCCACAGTCACTGAATGATCTAAGACCAGTCGCCATCACCCCTATACCCAGCCTTATCTGTGAAGATTTTGTGTTCGACTGGGCCTATAACAAAATTTGTAACTCTATTGACACACAACAATTTGGCAATATTAAATCCACCTCCACATCTCACTACCTTGTCAGCTTCCTGGAATTCGTCCACAGCCACCTGGACAAACGCAACACTTCTCTAGCTATTGCTTTTGTGGACTTCAGAAAGGCCTTTGATCTTGTTGATCACACTGTTGTGATAAATAAAGCCATCACTCTGGGTCTCTCTCCTACCTGATAGCGTGGCTGGCAGACTTCCTCACGGGAAGGCGTCAGGCCGTTCGTTATCAGGGCTCTGTCTCCTCTTTCCAACAGCTCACATGCGGGGTCCCTCAGGGGACCAAGATGGGTCCACTGTGCTTCCTCATCCTCATCAACGATGCTCTCGTCCACACCCCCCACCGCTGGAAGTATGTGGACGACTGCACCGTGGGCGTACCCGTCAACAACACCAACCCAGACTTCTCAGCACTGCAGTCCACTCTAAACCAACTACAGACGTGGACGGAGGACAACAAAATGACCATCAACCACACCAAGACCGTGGTGATGCACATTTGTACCTCCACAGCAGCAGTCCCCCCTCCCCAGCTTTCTGTGGGCCCTCACTCCCTCCAGGTGGTCCGCAGCACCAAGCTTCTAGGTGTCTTGGTGGATGATCAGTTATCATGGAAGCAGCATGTTTCCAACATCATCAGGTCAGCCTCATATAAAATCTATTTACTGCGCCGACTCAGGTCCCTGGGAGCACCGGCAGATGAGCTGAGGGAGTGTACCTCACCTTTATACTCCCTAAGCTCATGTACGCCGCCCCAGCGTGGTCCTCCTCCTGAACCTCACACAACGACAACAGCTGGAGAGGGTTCAGAGGAGGGCGTTCAGGGTCATCCTTGGGCCTGCCTACAGGTCCTACGAGGACGCCCTGACCTGCCTGAGTCTGCCGAGGCTGGCCACAAGACACCAGGAAGCCTTGGAAAAATTTGGGAAAGGACTGCTGCGTCATCCACGTCTCCGCCACCTGCTACCCCCCGACGTGCCTCCCCCTGCTCGCGCCACCCGACACCAGAATCGCGTGGCGCCCTTAAGAGCACCGCGCACTGATCGGTACCGACTTAGCGCGGTGCCCACTATTGTGCGAGCCTTAAATAAATAAGTGCTTTCTAGGTTAAGTTAGATCCATAGTTAGGTTAAGCATTTTTAGTTCATTGTGTTAATGTCCCCCCCCGCATGTATATTTTCAGTGTAATTTTTTTACATTGCCAAACTAATAAACCATATATTATTATTATTATTATTATTATTATTATTATTATTATTACACACACACAACACACACACATTGATAGATGAAAGTTTTTTACAATAGTGTGCAGGAATATCATTGTTAACAATACTTAACCCAATATAAGAACAAATAAAGACCGAACACTAAGAATATCCTGTACCAGAAGTCTAAAGAAAAAAAAAAGAACAACTAAATACTAAGTCGTTGTAAGCGCTGGGAGACTTTTATTAGATACATTATTCACAAAGATGAAAGATATAATGGATGTTTTTGCAAGATTCATCATGTGAATATTTCTCATTAAATAAGTCATCCATAATTGTTTAGATCCATGGTATCTCTAATGCATCTTGAGACAGAACAGTCCTCTACAACATGCTCTTTTTCCTTCTATACTACATTTCTGTACACACACACACACACACACACACACACACACACACACACACACACACACACACACACACACACACACACACACACACACACATACACACACACACACACACACACACACACACACACACACACACACACACACACACACATACAAACGTTCCTTCCTCGGTAACCCAGTCTTAATGAACAATTTGTGACCAGATATATTGAAACGATCATATGATATCCTATAGCGGGCGTTGACTGCGTGACGATCTTTGTACATACACACTATGCACTGTGAACCTGGTGTTTATGGACCATTTCATTACGCACCGTGATCCGTGTTACATTGCGATGCGTTCATGAACTGTCAACATGAGCTCATGTCTTCTATGTTAGGAACATAGGTATTAATAAATTCTGTAATATATCTCTTCATTACATTCTTAGCCCTATTGATAATATACATACAGATCATTAATGGATCATCTGTCATAGTAAAACAATCCAACAGCTGTTCTATAATACTATTTGTGTTGTCTCAATTTAACCAACTGACTCAGCTAAACATACATCATTCGGAGTTGCTTTTCTCTTACCCATTAGTTTTTTGATTGCCCATTTGTACAGTTTTGCTTCAGGTTTCAAGCTATCTCCTACTCATGACTTACACCAACCAATACAATAATGCAGACACGAGAGAGGCATCAAAAATTCTCTGCTTTAGTATAAATGGTATATCATTATTCTTACTAACGTAAGATACACATTTTGTGCTCATGACCTAACTTATTCTTGGCATGCACTCTGAGTGCAAAAGACACCGACCAATCACTGGTGAATTGGGAGCCCAGGTAAATATAATGCGTGCATGAACTAATAACCAACCCGTCCTCCTGCAGTGTCTCTCAGTCTCTTTGTGCCATTAATTATTAAAAAAAAGAAACCTAGTCTTTTTTTCACATTTACAACTGTACCATATTCATCACAAAAGGTCTTCATTATTCCTACATTTTATTCATCATTCATTTCCTAGTTGTTGACAATAAGACGGTGTCATCCATTAAAACTAATGCATGAAGCCAATACAGGGAACGATCAGGCGCACATCTTTCCTTTTACGTTCTAATAAGTTTGTTCATGAAAACAATGAATAGAAGGCAGGAGGTGGGTGAACCCAGACGGAGGCAGTTTTGCCTCTGCCAGCTGGGGGGACCTGAGGAGGTATTATGCTGATTTTTAGTGTCAGTGACCCATCTCTTCGTGCTGAACGCATAACAGAGGTGATAGTGTCTGGCATGAAGGCGTACATTCCTCATTCTTTATCTCAACCTAAACCTTCTAAACCTTGGTTTAACTCAGCCTGTTCTCGTGCTATACATGATAGAGAAGTTGCCCACAAAAGATACTTGAGTCTTCCATCTCCTAAATCTCATGCACTGTTCGGAATCATGCCAAGTCTGTTCTTCAACTTACCAAAGACCTTCATAAGTAGAAAATGTCAAAATCTTTCAAACTCAAACTCCCCTCGAGACTTTTGGCATCTAGTCAAAAACATCTCAAATAACTTCACTTCTTCATCTTTCCCTCCTTTATGTCATCCTGATGGCACCACTGCCATCTCTTCTGTCTCTAAAGCTGAACTCTTCTCTCAAACCTTTGCGCACAACTCCACCTTGGACGATTCTGGGCTTGTCCCTCTCTCTCCTCCTCCCTCTATTTCATGTCTACAATTAAAATTCTTCGTAATGATGTTTTCCATGCCCTCGCTGTCCTAAACCCTCGGAAGGCTTATGGTCTGATGGGGTACCTCCTATAGTTCTCAAAAACTGTGCTTATGTGCTTGCACCTTGCCTGGCTAAACTCTTCTAACTTTGTCTATCGACTTCTACCTTTCCTTTCTGCTGGAAGTTCGCCTACATTCAGCCTGTTCCTAAAAAGGGTGACCTTTTTAACCCTTCAAACTACCGTCCTATAGCTTTAATCGCTCGCTTGTTTTTTAACCCATACAGCGTCAGAGACGTACGAGATACGTCGGCTACTCTGAGCGAACCGGGCGTCAGAGACGTATGAGATACGTCGGCGAGCTTCCTAGTGTTTTCGGAGGTATTGCGTCCTCAAAACCTACCATTATACTGCCATCATGTACTGTAGATATTGCTCATGCTGCCTCCTCGTCCCTGCTAACATGAATGCTTCCTGTATTCATTTATTACATATCTGAACTTTAGCAGTTTCTGCTGCCTTCAGCTCGGTGTAGCGGTAAACTGACACCTCAACTCCGCTAATATGAACGCAGCGTAATTTCCATTACTTACTCTCACCATTTCAGATGTTTTTGGTAACTGTTATATTGTGGTAGTGAAAACTTTGCATGACATAAATAAGAATTTTCCAATCGCTTTGTTATAAGGAAAAACAAGTACATATTACTCGGAAAATATTTGCACCGCGAAAGGCAACACTCCCTCGCGATATCTCGTGTCTATTTTTAGCCACAAACACTCCCGAACAGCAAAACATGACATGTTGTTTTCTTTCAACTCAGGAACGATATTATGCATGTGTCCAACTCAGGGATTGACTGGTGAGAAACGAGGAAGTGAATAAACTAGTCACATAAGGCTTTGCTAAGTCGCTAACCTTAGCGCAAAACATCTCGCACCAATTAATACCACTTCCAGTCAGTTCTGGGAGGAATGACTGTCATTTTCATTTGTTTCACATCATTTAAGACTGATTTAGCTAAAAAAAAAAAAAAATCCATGATGTGGCCAGCACTGGCGAAATCACAAAGTCTCAGATCTGCTGACGCTGTACGGGTTAATCTATCCTGAATAGGAAGATTCTCAAACATCTGTCACATCACAATCTTCAGTCTGATCGCCAGTATGGTTTCCGTCAAGGTTGCTCTACTGGTGATCTTCTGGCTTTCCTTACTGAGTCTTGGTCATCATCTTTTAGTGATTTCGGTGAAACTTTTGCTGTAACGTTAGACATAACAAAAGCTTTTGATAGAGTCTGGCACAAAGCTTTGATTTCAAAACTGCCCTCCTACGGCTTCTATCCTTCTCTCTGCAACTTTATCTCATGCATCCTTTCCGACCGCTCTATTGCTGCTGTGGTAGACGGCCACTGTTTTTCTCCTAAATCTATTCATAGTGGTGTTCCTCAAGGTTCTGTCCTGTCACCCACTCTCTTTCTATTAATCATTAATGACCTTCTTAACTAAACTTCTTGCCCTATCCACTCCTACGCTGATGATACCACCCTACATCTTTCCACGTCCTTTCAGAGACGACCAACAATTCAGGAAGTCAACAGATCACGCAGGAACGTCACAGAACGCCCGACTTCCGTTCTTTCTAAGATTTCCGATTGGGGCAGAGAAAATCTAGTAGTTTTCAATGCCTCAAAAACTCAATTCCTCCATCTATCAACTAGACACAACCTTCCAGACAATTATCCCTCTTCTTCAATGACACTCAACTGTCTCCCTCTTCTACACTGAATATCCTCGGTCTGTCCTTTGCTTATAATCTTAACTGGAAACTTCACATCTCATCTCTTGCTAAAACAGCTTCTATGAAGTTAGGTGTTCTGAGGCGTCTCCGCCAGTTTTTCTCGCCCCTCCAACTGCTTACTCTGTATAAGGGCCTTATCCGTCCCTGTATGGAGTACTCTTCGCATGTTTGGTGGGTTCCAGTCACACAGTTTACTAGATAGGGTGGAATCAAAAGCTCTTCATCGCACCAACTCCCCTCCTCTGACTAACTGTCTTCAGCCTCTTTCTCACCGCCGGAATGTTGCATCTCTTTCTATCTTTTATCAATATTTTCATGCTAACTGTTCTGCTGATCTTGCTAACTGCATGCTTCCCCTCCTCCTGGGGCCTCGCTTCACAAGGCTTTCTTCTTCCTTTCATCCCTATTCTGTCCAATTTTCTAACACAAGAGTTAACCAGTACTCTCAATCATTCATCCCTTTCACTGGTAAACTCTGGAACTCCCTCCCTGCATCTGTATTTCCGAATTCCTAGGACTTGTCTTCTTTTAAGAGGGAGGTATTGAGGCATTTGCTCCCCAACTTTGGCTGACGCTTTTACACTTTTTAGAGAGCCAGCACTCAAGTGGGCTTTTTTTAATCTTTCTTTTTTTTTTTTTGCCCTTGGCTGGCCCTCTTCCCTACGTAAAAAAAAAAAAAAGTTATTACGACCCCCTCCAGTCCTGCAACATTTTCATGCCACATTCCAGCCTCTTCAAGATAATAAACAGTTTTCACGAGGAACCACGACTTACGCTTAACCAAAGTCTATGAAAATCACAAAAAAGTTTCAGATTTTGGCGATGTCATATGCAGTGATGAGACGCAATTACACTTAGGTTCTGTACAGCCACACCTATTCTTGAGCTCCGGCCTGCTCGTGGTACGGATAAAAAAGAACACTTATACAATCTATTGCAAGGAACCATATCATATAATTCACTAAGGAAGTTATTTTTCACTGATTCCTCTGTAATTATCATCGTTTGATCGGTCTCCTCGTTTCAAGACTGTAAATATAATCTCCCCCTTTCATACTTCGCGGTACGCTCCTGATACAAACATCACGTTGAACAGTGAAGTGATGGTAAGCAACAGTTGCTCGGATAACATAGTCAGTACACCTGGACTGAGCCCGTCAGGCCCACACGCCTTTTCTACTTTTAATCTTTTGATCAAAATCTATGGGAGTAATGGGGCCGTCTAGCATAGGTATTGTGACATGGGTGCTCACGTGCAGGGGAAGAGATGCGGGGATGGGGTTCAACACACGTTCGAAAAGATTCTTGAATTCGTCGTCACTTGGTCATGTTTTCTTGTTGTTCTTGTCTGTCTCGAGATATCCCTTTCAGCTGATAGCTTCCATACCCTGACATCATCAGTATCTCTCATTAGCATCTCCCATCTTACCCTGATCCGTATTTGCACTCGCACTTTGTACGCAGACTACGCCTTGCACACTCGTACAAAAAAAATGGGTTACATTACTTTTAAAAAACATCGATATCATACTGTGTATGTGCGTCAGGAAAATTGGCACATATAATTATCTCTGCCAAACTGTCTCATCATATTTTCACACCTAATGGGTTTCCTTGCCGCCGTGGTACAGTAGAACCATGCCTGCTTTGGGGTCCGAAGGGTCTCCAAGCGCACGGGTTCGAATCCTGCCCACGGTCCGAGTGTAGGTTGGGCTTCCTTACTCGGGGCAACGGTTTCCTAGCGGGTGGGCTTTGAGATAGAAGGTGCCCTAAAAAGTATCCTCTTTAGCCCATAAATTCCCGTGAAAAGTCCACATGGTATAAATAAAAAAAAAAAATTATCTTTAGCGGCACTGTCATACAAAACTCCATGGTATCCCAGCATGGAAGCTCTTGTAAGAACACTGTCCAAACACCTACCGCGGCACTTCAGTGTTACATTAATGGGGGTATGGGCAGATGGCGGGTCTGTTCTCTTGATAACTGGAAAACAGTTAACACACTGAGCTAACTCTGGAGACAGTTGAGACCCAATCATGTATCGTGCTTCTTGTATGTTTTGCTACTTAGAAAATACATCTATTCGGTTTTCAGGTTATTTAAGACAATCACAATTGATAATTGTTTTCTAAATTTTTGCTATAGCGTTTGACATATCAAAAGCTTTTGATAGAGTCTGGCAAGAATCTTTGATTTCAAAACTGCCCTCCTACGGTTTCTATTCTTCTCTCTGCAAATTTATTTCAAGTTTCCTTTCCGACCGTTCTATTGCAGCGTTAGTAGACGGCCACTGTCCTAAACCTATCAACAGTGGTTCTGTCTTGTCACCCACTCTCTTTCTATTTTTCATTAATGACCTTATTAACCGAACTACTTGCCCTATCCACTCTTACGTTGATGATACTACCCTACATCTTTTCACGTCCTTTCAGAGACGACCAACACTTCAGGAAGTCAACAGATAACGCAGGGACTCAATGGAACGCCTGACTTCTGATCTTTTTTAGATTTCTGATTGGGGCAGAGGAAACTTGTTTTCAATGCCTCAAAAGCTCAATTCCTCCATCCATGAACTCGACACAACCTTCCAGACAACTATCCCTTCTTCTTCAATGACACTCAACTGTCTCCCTCCTCTACACTGAATATCCTCGGTCTGTCCTTTACTCACAATCTTAACTGGAAACTTCACATCTCATCTCTTGCTAAAAACAGCTTCTATGAAGTTAGGCGTTCTGCGGCGTCTTCGCCAGTTTTTCTCACTCCTCCAACTGCTAACTCTGTACAAGAGCCTATCCGTCCTTGTATGGAGTACTCTTCGCATGTTTGGAGGGGTTCCACTCATACAGTTTTATTAGATAGGGTGGAATCAAAAGTTTTTCGTTTCATCAACTCCCGTCCTCTGACTGACTGTCTTCAACCTCTTTCTCACCGCCGAAATGTTGCATCTCTTTCTATCTTTTCTAGCTATTTTCATGTTAACTGCTCTACTGATCTTGATAACTGCATGCCTCCCCTCCTCCTGCGGCCTCGTTGCACAAGGCTTTCTTCTTCCTCTCTTCCCTATTCTGTCCAACCTTTAATACAAGAGTTAACCAGTATTCATACCTTTCACTGGTAAACTGGAACTTCCTACCTGTGCCTGTGTTTCCATCTTCCTACGACTTGACTTCTTTTAAGAGGGAAGTTTCAAGACATTTGACCCTTGCTTTTGGCTAACTCCAAGTCTTTTAGGGAACCTGCAGTTTTAGTGGGCCTTTATTTCTAATATTTTGTTGCCCTTGGCAGGTTTCCCTCTTGCGTAAAGAAAAAAAAATCGTTGACAAAATTCAGAATTATCATTCATCCAAGGGATATTGTCTTGTTTGAGTAGAAATAGTCACATCTGGCAACACATACCCCTGAGCTAGTTCCCGTACCGCCCAGCCAAACGTAGTAATCAAATCATCCAAAATAATACACCCATTCCTCATATGATTATACACAATCTTTTCTTTTACGATGACAAAGGCTTCGTGAAAGTAATGCTGGGAATCACATGGGGGAACATAACAAAAACCAAACATTACTCCCTCGATAACAATAACCTGACTATATTTGATCACCAATCCTTACATCAACATTATATACAAGCACACAAACTGATTCTAACTAGCACCACATGACAGCCGCGGTCTGCGGTGCTTACTGCTTTGCCCTGTCAGGTCACGTAACCAGGCAAACATACAGGTGAAGTTGTCTTAATTTAATTTAATACAATAATATCAAATTCTCTTAACAAATTACGAACATAAAAGTTTTTCTAGCTTTGTACAAACCCTGTTGACATTTCTCGAGAAAATATTATGTATTTACTAACTGTTCAGTTAAAAAAAAAAACTGCGGGTTTCAGCTGTCTGACTTTATCGTCTCGATATATTTTAAACTCCCGTGTGTTTCCACACACACACACACACACACACACACACACACACACACACACACACACACACACACACACACACACACACACACACACACACACACACACACACACACACACACACACACACACACACACACACACACACACACACACACACACACACACACACACACACACACACACACACACACACACACACACACACACACACACACACACACACACACACACACACCGCGTAGTGTAGTGGTTAGCATGCTCGACTCACGATCGAGAGGGCCGGGTTCGAGTCCCGGAAAGCGGCGAGGAAAATGGGCAAGCCTCTTAATGTGTGGCCCTTGTTCACCTAGCAGTACGGGATGTAACTCGGGGGGTTGTGGCCTCGCTTTCCCGGTGTGTGTTGTGTTTGATGTGGTCTCAGTCCTACCCGAAGATCGGCCTATGAGCTCTGAGCTCGCTCCATAATGGGGAAGACTGGCTGGGTGACCAGCAGGCGACCGAGGTGAATTACACACACACACACACACACACACACACACACACACACACACACACATAGCATATATGTTGTTTTACATGTATATACCAGTAACTCCCTTATTTTAACAGACAGAAAGACACATACACCTGTACTCTCACTATTGTACACATAAACGGACAGACAGAGACTCACACACATGAACTCACCTGTATATGGGCATGCCAGTAACTCCATTGTACAGCAACACAAGGATGGGGCTGTCACCGGGGCGGGGGGCTGTCACGTCACAGGGTAGAAGCGCGCGCCCCCCCTCCACCACCACTACCTGCAGCACCTGGCCTGTGGGGGAGGGAAAGGTTAATTAAAGCAGGCAGGTGTGTGCATGTAGGGTTCTCGTGTTTTTATGTTCATTGGTATTATTATTATTCTTCCTATTGAGCATGTTAATTTGTCTTTTTTTTCTACCCTGTACGCAATTTTTTGCGTGTATTTTTACTATTTTACTTCCGTCTCCTCTTCCTTTTTTTTTTTCTACTTCTATCAATTTTTTTCTTTTTTCATCCTCCTCATCCCCTCGTCCTCTTGCTAAGAATAGTCTTGTTTCTGCTCGGTTTCTTCTTTCTTTTTCTTTATCTTTTTTTTCTTTTTGTTGTATATTTTTACATTACCTTCATCTCTCTCCTTCATCTTCTTCCATCTTTTTTCTTCTTCCTTGTCCTCCTTAACTCTATTCATATTACTGACGCTTTTAATCTGTGACATCTCTTCCTGTTATCTCTTTTATCTATTTATTTTTTTTTTTGTATTTTGGCAGTTACTTCTACTACTACTACTACTACCATCACCACAACCACCACCACCACTACCACTACTACTACTACTACTACTACTACTACTACTACTACTACTACTACTACTACTACTGCTACTACTACTACTACTACTACTACTACTACTACTACTACTACTACTACTGCTGCTGCTGCTGCTGCTACTGCTACTATTACTACTATTACTTGAAAATAACAGTAATAATTATATCATTATGATGATGATGATGATGATAATAATTACAATAATAATAATGATAAAATAATAATAGTAATAATAATAGTAATGATAATAATAATAATAATAATAATAATAATAATAATAATAATAATAATAATAATAATAATAATAATAATAATAATAATAACAGTAATAATAATAATCATAATCATAAATATAATCTCGGGTATTATTTCCACCAGTGTTGTGGGGTCAAGTGGTGTTAGGGGAGAGGGGAGAGGGGAACAGGAGAGGGGAGAGTGAAGAGAGAGGGTGATTGGCATGGAAGAGGGATACGGAGAGGGATACTGGGGAGATGGGAAGCTGATAATTAGGTCACCATCTATAATAATGAGATGAGGATAATTACTGATGGTAGATAAATATTTTGGAGAGAAGGGGAGTAAAAAATTAGATCACTATATCTGTTATAATGAGTTGATGGTAATGAGTGACAGGTGATGGTGATGTAATGGTGTCTTAATGATATGATGAAGTATAGTGATCTAAAAGTATGTTCTAATGATAGCAAAGAATGAAGTGGTGATAGTGATACGATTAAGAAAAGCTATGTTGACGAGCTAACTTGATAGAATAGAGTGTGATGGTGATATCTTTGTGATAGTGAGATAGAGTGAAAGAATGATAAGTTAAAGATAAAGTGAACGTAATAGTTACTTAGTGATTGATTTAAAGCGCATATGCAGCTGTGTGTAAGTGAGTTAAAGAAAATGAGTGAAAGAAGCAATTGTTATGTTTATTTATGAGTTTTCTTGTATATTAGAGAAAGGAAGTATATATCTACCTCTATAAATACTAAAAGAGTGAAGAGGCATGATTCTAGAAGCCATCAGGCCTACACGTGACAGTTCTGTATTAAACATGCACACCTATTTTTTATCTGTCATGCCCATCGATAAGGTTGTCCAGTATTGCGCATTGGGATGGAAAAAATATACATTATGCACTGTAGTTATGAAAGCATGTTTTATGTATATGCATAGTAAAGAGATGACGAAGATCTTCGAAAACTTCGAGACTACGTAGATAATTTCTGTATATATTGAAGAGATGAATAGAAAGAGTATCTGTGTAAATATATATTAAATGCGTGAAAAAAATAAACTTACGTAGAGTATATATTGAGCGGGTGAAGTGATGTATTTGTCCTGTATACATTGACATCATTAGGGACACTGAGCATGATGGGAATGATGGTTAGGGAGAGGGGGGAGGTGATCGGGAAGGGAGGGGGAGGTCTTAAAAGCATTACGAATATTATGTGAATACAATTAGTCATGGCTAGAGCCGCGTTAATGCCTCGGAAATTATTAGTTTGATAAATAGTAGATGATACACGTAAAGGTGAGGCTGAATAATTGAGAGGCAGGGGTGTGATGGTGGTGGTGGTAGTGGTGATAGCAGTATAGGTGATTTTGGTGCTAGTGGTGATGTTGGTGGCAGTAGAAATAGTAGTAGTAGTAGTAGTAGTAGTAGTAGTAGTAGTAGTAGTAGTAGTAACAGTAGTAGGAGAAGCACCAGCAACAGCAGTGGAGGAGAAAATAAAAAGAGAAGAGCTTGTAAAAAAATTGAAATAGCATGTAATAAAATTCTCTCTCTCTCTCTCTCTCTCTCTCTCTCTCTCTCTCTCTCTCTCTCTCTCTCTCTCTCTCTCTCTCTCTCTCTCTCTCTCTCTCTCTCTCTCTCTCTCTCTCTCTCTCTCTCTCTCTCTCTCTCTCTCTCTCTCTCTCTCTCTCTCTCTCTCTCTCTCTCTCTCTCTCTCTCTCTCTCTCTCTCTCTCTCTCTCTCTCTCTCTCTCTCTCTCTCTCTCTCTCTCTCTCTCTCTCTCTCTCTCTCTCTCTCTCTCTCTCTCTCTCTCTCTCTCTCTCTCTCTCTCTCTCTCTCTCTCTCTCTCTCTCTCTCTCTCTCTCTCTCTCTCTCTCTCTCTCTCTTTCCCACTCTTCGTTCTTCCCAGGTATATTAATGTCCTGACATGTAATTTCCCAGGTAACACGACCCTAATAATACCTGTCCTCCTCCCCTCTCACTCTCTTCACACCAATATCTCCTCTCCCCTCCTCTCCCTTCTAGCAGCCCTCAGTTCTCTCTCTCCTCACCCTCCAGCCCTTTCTTCCTCCTCTCTCACACTCTTCTCTTCTCTCTCTCTCTCTCTCTCTCTCTCTCTCTCTCTCTCTCTCTCTCTCTCTCTCTCTCTCTCTCTCTCTCTCTCTCTCTCTCTCTCTCTCTCTCTCTCTCTCTCTCTCTCTCTCTCTCTCTCTCTCTCTCTCTCTCTCTCTCTCTCTCTCTCTCTCTCTCTCTCTCTCTCTCTCTCTCTCTCTCTCTCTCTCTCTCTCTCTCTCTCTCTCTCTCTCTCTCTCTCTCTCTCTCTCTCTCTCTCTCTCTCTCTCTCTCTCTCTCTCTCTCTCTCTCTCTCTCTCTCTCTCTCTCTCTCTCTCTCTCTCTCTCTCTCTCTCTCTCTCTCTCTCTCTCTCTCTCTCTCTCTCTCTCTCTCTCTCTCTCTCTCTCTCTCTCTCTCTCTCTCTCTTTTTTTTTTTTATTTAAACATAATTTATACAGAAGAACATGTACCCAAAGGCGCACTGTCGTGTGCTACCTATTCTAAGGGTACTACAATCTATTTCTCTACAATATTTACAAGACTTAAAAATAGATAATATACAAGATGGTCAGCATGTAAATGGAGCACTGTTCTTTTCACTTCACTAGCACTATTCACGCACTGCACTACACTGAGTGTCACGTCACAAAGAGTGTCAGAGGAGTTGGCAGTGTCTGTCTCCACTTATGTGCCATCAGTTTGACACTGTGTGTGTTCATCTCCTGGACGTGAGGCACCGCGGCCGTGAACAAGTTCCACATCCTGGAGACGCGTCCTGCGAAGGTGCGTTGATGCTGACACCCGTGGGATCGCGGCACCTCTACGGCGTCACCACCATTGAGCACCGTTCTCGTGCTCCGTGCGGTGACTCTCAGAGGATGACGCAGCCCTGCCAGATGTGGCACTCTTTGCACCTGTGCCTTATGGAACACTACGATCGCCGCCACATCTCTGCGGTGTTCCAGTGAATCAAGGGGACGCTCAGGCTCTGGGTGAGGTGGTATTGCAGCATCTACTAGCCGTATGGCGCGGCGTTGGATGCTGTCCAGTCTCCTTCTGTGTGTGGCGGCACAGGACATCCAGGAGAGCTGCGTACTCAAGGTGGGGCCGCACCTGTGCCTTGTACAGCAGCAGTCTCCCCTTCCTGTCGAGGAAACTGGCGATCCTTCTGAGAGCGGAGATCCTGTGAGAGGCTTTCTTGGCAATGGTTTTGACATGGCTGTCAAACCTCAGCCCTCGATCCACCTCCACTCCAAGTATCTTGACGTCATCTTGGAGTGGGAGAGCAGCACAACGCCAAAGACAACTTTCCTGCCATTGCTGCCATGGCGGCTGGGGACCGAGAGACAACCATTGCCTGTGTCTTCTCCGGCGCGAATGTCACTTGCCAGCGAGCACCCACTCCTTTATCACTCGTAGCTGCTGATTGATGGCCTCAGCAGCCCGCCCACTGTCCTGGCGTGGATAGGTATAGGAGAGGGTGCAGTCATCAGCATAGGCCTTGACTCCTGGCAGTAGCTGGAGAAGATCATCCACGTAGATATTCCACAGGAGTGGGCCAAGAATTGAACCCTGTGGCACTGATGCCTCCACAGGCAGGGACTCAGATGTTTGCCCGTTGACAACCACCTTGAGGCTTCTGTCCTGCAGGTAATTTCCCAGGAGTCGTAGCAAGCCACCCTGGATGCCTTTAGCACGAAGCTTTTCTAGTAATCCGTTGTGCCATACTTTATCAAAAGCTCCAGCTATGTCCAAAGCAACCACTATAGTGTCCTTGCCGTCGTCGAGGGCGTCCTGCCACTGCCTGGTGAGAAGCATCATTAGGTCGGAGGTTGACCTTCCAGGTCTGAACCCAAACTGTTGGTCTGAGAGGAGGGCATTGTCCTTGAGATGGCTACACACCACCTCTGCCACGACCCTCTCAAACACTTTACCCACCACTGACAACAGGGATATGGGTCTGTAGTTTTTTGGGTCCGTCCTGGAGCTTTTTGTGTGCAGGAACTACTCGAGCCTCCTTCCACACTGAAGGCCAGACGTTTTCCCGTACACAAGTTGTGAACTTGGGTGAGAGGGGCAGCCAGTTCCTGGGAGCATCGCTTCAGCAGGTGCGGGCTGATGTCATCAGGGCCGGTGGCTTTCTGTGTGTCCAGCCCCGCAATAATCGCTTCACCTGCTGATGCGTCACCTCCACCATGGTGACAGTCTTCTCACATTGCTGGACCAGCTGAGGCGGTGGCTGCTGTGGATTCCCCACCTTCATTTTCCAGCAAACAAGGAAGCCAGCAACTGTGCCCTCTCCTTACTGCTGGTGGCGACAGTACCGTCCTGCTTGCTGAGGGAGGGATGGATTCTTGGTGGCCAGTTCCTGTTTGTCCTTAACAAGGGACCACCAAGTTTTGTTTCCTACGCCAGTGCCACACAGTTTCCGGCGCAGGCTTTCCTCCCACTTTTTTAAGGCCCACTTGCTGGTTACCACCATCCTCCTGCATGCAGCCCTATGCAAGTCCTTGTTGCGCCGAGTCGGGTTCCTCTTGTAGCGGAGCCAGGCAGCATACTTTGCCTCAGCAGCAACACGGCAACGGTAGCCAAACCATGGCTGATCCGTCGGTCTGGTGGTGTATTCCCTGTGTGGGACGTGGCGTCTCTGGAGGGCGAGAAGGTGAGAGGTGAGTGCAAGTGCTTCACTCTCTGCTCCTCCCTGTAGCAGAGTGGCCCATGGGGTGTGGGTCAGGTCGCGGCGCAGGGAAGCCCAGTCTGCTTTGTTCCACAGCCAGATGGTGCGGGTGGTGGCCTCGTCCCGAGCCACGCCCACTTCCAGCTGTGTCAGTACAGCGTGATGATCAGAGCTGCCCACGAGCCCCAGCTGATGACACTGAAGCTTGTCCTCCTGGTAGT
>NC_059282.1:689769-694769 GCF_017591435.1 Portunus trituberculatus
AATGGGTAATGGGAAATATTATAAAGAAAAAAAGATAGAAAGAAGGAAGGAAAATAAAATTAGGTATAAAGAATAATAAAGGACGAGAGAGAGAGAGAGAGAGAGAGAGAGAGAGAGAGAGAGAGAGAGAGAGAGAGAGAGAGAGAGAGAGAGAGAGAGAGAGAAGTAAAATGGTATGCAAAAACATCTACATATAGAAATAAAACTGAAAGTATTACCTCATTATACGATGCTAATATGGATTAATAACACCAATGATGATAATAATAATAATAATAATAATAATAATCATAATAATAATAATAATAATAATGATGATAATGATAGTAATGGCTAATGGTGGGCAATAATTGTAATGAATGGAGTTAGATGATGAAGTCTTGGGTAATGAGTGGGTAATGAAATATAAATAAGGAAGCGAGGCGGCAATCATGTCTTTGTAATGCGATATAATGGTCCTGTAATCTGGCTGGATTCCAATTCTCATGATTCAATTAAGGTTTTCTCTTTGATAGTAATGACTTGCCCGCCATTTTTATATTTCATTTCACCTTTTCTTTTTTCCGGTAGTGTTTCTCTATTTTGTTTCAATTCTTTATTATTTCATTTTTGTTGATTTTTTTTCTGTTTTCTTGACAATCTTATTTTTAATTGTTAATTGTATTTTCTTTCTCTTTCTTCCCATTGTAGTGTTTCTTTGTTTATATATTTACGTATATGAAATAATTATTTGTATATTTTTTAAGATTTTATTTCAATTTCAGGTTATGTGCATTTCTGGTTTTCTCTTTTTAGTTGTTGTTTTTACTACACACACACACACACACACACACACACACACACACACACACACACACATATCCAGGCAGAGGAAAACAGAGAGAAACATTGAGAGACAGACAGACGCAGACAGCGAGACGGACAGGCAGACAGACTCACTGGCTAATTGACTTATTGAATGAATGAATGAAAGAATGAATGACTAACTGACAAGGACAGACGTAGAGGAACACTGACAAAGAAGACTCTCTCTCTCTCTCTCTCTCTCTCTCTCTCTCTCTCTCTCTCTCTCTCTCTCTCTCTCTCTCTCTCTCCCTTTATATCCCTCTATCCCTTACCCTTTCCCTTCCACTTCAGGAAACAATTAAATTAGCATGCCATTTAAGACCCAAAGGGGCACCAGGTTAATGGCGCCATTGTACAGGTGAAGCTGGAGAGGTAATTTTTGTGGGTGTCTTAAAACCAGCTCTTTCAACTCCAACTAAAGGTATTGTGCATATTACCTGGTTTTTGCTTTTTTTTCTCTCCTGTTGTTGTTTTGTGACTTTCCCGGTGTTTTCTTTTTTTTCTAGATACGTTTTCTCTTTTTTTTATTTGGGTATCAATATTGGGGGGATTTTTGTGATGTTTTATTTTTTTTTCCTTCGTTTGCTTTATTTATTTATTCTTTTTTAGTTTTTATTTTAGTTTTTTTTTTTTTGCAATTGTTTTGTGTTTCCGCATTTTCTTTTTCCTTTTGTCTCATTTTTCTTTCCAGTTTTTACTTTTATACGTTCGTCTTTTTTTATGTTTTTTTCAGTTTTCTTTGTGTGTTTTTCGTGTTCTATTGCTCTCTTCTCTCTCTCTCTCTCTTTCTCTCTTTTTTTTACTTTTTATTTTTTCTTTTTTTCTTTTTCTTTGTTTTGTGTTTCCGCATTTTCTTTTCCTTTTGTCTCATTTTCTCTTCCAGTTTTCCTTTCTCTCTCTCTCTCTCTCTTCTTTCTCTGTTTTCTCTCTCTCTCTCTCTCTCTCTCTCTCTCTCTCTCTCTCTCTCTCTCTCTGTCTCTCTCTCTCTCTCTCTCTCTCTCTCTCTCTCTCTCTCTCTCTCTCTCTCTCTCTCTCTCTCTCTCTCTCTCTCTCTCTCTCTCTCTCTCTCTCTCTCTCTCTCTCTCTCTCTCTCTCTCTCTCTCTCTCTCTCTCTCTCTCTCTCTCTCTCTCTCTCTCTCTCTCTCTCTCTCTCTCTCTCAACCTGCTTCTAGTGTTTTATTTCACAGTAACAAACACCGTCAAACCGCATTTTATTTCATTTATCTATTCATTTATTCATTTATTTATCCATTTATCTATTTACCTATTTTTCCCTGTCGTCATTCGTAGCATTTTCCCGCTGTATCGCCGCCTGCTGCCGACACAGTGAGCAGCGGCGATAGTATTTTATTGGCTCAGGCTGACTTATGTTGAGTGGCTCGTGTGCTTTTTTTCCGCTGTGTTTTTTTCGCAGCTTGGCATTTGCTGGGAGGAGGAGAACAACAAAATATAATCTCCCCGTATGAATAAATGAGTAGCGTATTGTTTTCTAGGTTATCATTTTGTATAGAAAATAAAAAAAAGGAGAAAGAAAAAGAAATTGATATAGAGTATGTAAAAAGGTAGAAAGAAGACAGAAAAGGAAGAATAGATATATGGATGATATGTCTGCTATACGTTAATGTTTCATAAATAAAAGAAAGAGAAAAAAATATTAGATAATTGTATACGTTTTTTTGTTGTTGTTGTTGTTGATCAGAGTTTTGTCGAAATTATCAGTTTGGAAAAATAAATAAGTAAGCAACCTCTGTCTTTTGTTTTATGTTATGTGCTCTTCAAAATATCGGAAAGGAAGTAAAAAATAGATATATAGCATTGTTCCATATTGCTTGATGTTACGTATAGAAAATATGAAAAGAAAAGAAGAGGAAATATGAATAAAGGAATAAATAGCTGATCTTTTTGTATGTCAATTCATGTAAGAAAAGCAAAAGAAATCAAAATAAATCATTTATGATTTTATAAAAAAAAAATGCTATTGTTTATGTACCCATAATATTTAAGAAGTAGACCAGCTGTGACCTCACTGAACGCTTCTCTTTTTGTCTCACAACACAAGAGTGCAGTCACAGCCTGCCCTCTAAAGACAATTAACTCTCCTTCTTCACGCAAAACCACATGCATCTAACAACACATACTGGATTCTTCACTCTAAATTTAAAATAGAAAAAAAATTGTGACTCATATCATCCTTGAAGTTCCCTTCAAACTACATAAACTTGATTGGGGACCGGCACCAAAGAGGGCCTTCTCTTATTATAATTTTTGTTGTCCCTGACCTATATTTCCTTTTACGTTATAAAAAAAAAATACAAAATGCAAGTTCTTTGTTTATATTCAGGTTTTCAATTTTTTTTTTTCTTTTTAGTTTTCCATTCCATCTTTTACTGTTTTTACATCTTTCCCTTCTTGGTGACTTTGGATTTCATTTGATTTTTTTCCGCATGTTTTCTTACACTTTCAAAATTGATTTTCCCTACATTTTCCTTGATTTTTAGACTTTACTTTTATTTGGTAGGTTTGTCTCTTTTTATGTATTCATCTTGTAGTGAAAATACTTTTGTCTTTTCCTTTTTGTATAATATTTTCACTTTTGTCTTTTTCCTTCACCACTTCCAAATTTTGTTTTCACATTTTCCCCCCGGCGCGTTGTGACCACGCAAATTAAGTTCTTCTGTCAATAAATTTTATATTTTTTTCCATCTGTCACTCTCTGCATTATTTATTGTCTCTCTCTCTCTCTCTCTCTCTCTCTCTCTCTCTCTCTCTCTCTCTCTCTCTCTCTCTCTCTCTCTGTCGGTAAGGTACACATAAATACACATCATTTTCCCACGTGAAGTATTTTTTTCTTTCTTTTTTAACACAAACTTTTTCCTCTCCCTCCATTTTCCTTTTCGTTTCCACTGAAAAAAGGAAAAAATGCAACCAATTAGAGCACTAACATAGAGCACATTTTCATCTTTTGTATTTGTTTACTTTTCCATTTCTCTTTTTATCATCTTCCGTGGGGAGAGAGAGGGGGATGGAGGGAGGAGGGAAGGGAGGGGGAGTAAAGGGAGAGTGGGAGGAAGTGAGCCGTGGGTTATTTTGTGTGTGCGTGGGTGGTGGTGAGCTTGAAGCGAACGAACGGAATAGCTATTCAGCATTTCTCTTTACGTTCTGATTTTCTTGTAGTCTAAATGTATGTTTGCGCTCTCTCTCTCTCTCTCTCTCTCTCTCTCTCTCTCTCTCTCTCTCTCTCTCTCTCTCTCTCACCGTGAGTGTGTGTGTGTGTGTGTGTGTGTGTGTGTGTGTGTGTGTGTGTGTGTGTGTGTGTGTGTGTGTGTGTGTGTGTGTGTGTGTTTATTTTACATTCAACACGAGTTCACAGTCTGGAGAGAGAGAGAGAGAGAGAGAGAGAGAGAGAGAGAGAGAGAGAGAGAGAGAGAGAGAGAGAGAGAGAATCTAACTTTTATTACAACACCACCACCAATACAACCAAAACAACAAAAAGAACAATGAAATGACAAAATAATGGCAAACTCACCCATAAGCTAATAATACTACTACTAATATTACTACTACTACTACTACTACTACTACTACTACTACTACTACTACTACTACTACTACTACTACTACTACTACTACTACTAATAATAATAATAATAATAATAATAATAATAATAATAATAATAATGATAATAATAACAACAACAAGAACAACAACAACAACAACAACAACAACAACAACAACACTAAACCACCACAATCCCCTCACCAAACCTCAGCAAACACGAACCAGGCTCCCATTTTCTCTAATCCCGAGTCGAAGAAAACGCGTTGCCTTAAGGGGGGGACTCTTGCTGATAAGGATAACTACCGTCCTTTGTCTGCCCCCCAGCATATTAAACTCAAGAGCCTCTCCACGCTCTCATACCCCCAACGCTCTTACCCCACGGCGTCTTCAGGAAGATAGGGAGATGCCACCTTAATGAGAGAGAGTTGGAGAGGGAGAGGGAGAGAGAGAGAGAGAGAGAGAGAGAGAGAGAGAGAGAGAGAGAGAGAGAGAGAGAGAGAGAGAGAGAGAGAGAGAGAGAGAGAGAGAGAATTAAATGAGTTGGATTTAAGATGCTGTACATGTCGATCCAGAGGGAGAAGGCTTAGTCCATTCC
>NC_059282.1:704769-729769 GCF_017591435.1 Portunus trituberculatus
CATACAAGGTTAGAAATGGGTGTGTTTGAAGTATTGCACCACACACACACTCTCTCTCTCTCTCTCTCTCTCTCTCTCTCACTGTTATTACACGAAGTGCCCGACTTGTTCATGAGTTGGACTGAAATGAAGCTTCACAATTTTGATTCATGATGCTGCCGTGTTGTTGTTCCGCTGGTGGTGGTGGCGGTGGTGGTGGTGAATACAAAGGTGGTGGTGAAAGGGAACGTCGTAGTATTATTCAGGTAACTATTGTTGTTGTAATGCGGCTAATGTTCTGCTGTGTGGTTGTGTGCTGCTTTCACAACAAAGAATGTGTGTGTGTGTGTGTGTGTGTGTGTGTGTGTGTGTGTACTCTGTTTCTGCTTTGTAATGCTTCAGGTCTTGTTTTCAAACCATGCCTATCTGCTTTCACTCGCTCCCTCTATGTATAATATGTATGTATGTATGTATGTATGTATGTATGTATGTATGTATTTTTTTTTCCGACAGTGCTGGTAGTAATGGTGGTAATCATACTTTTCGTAGTTATAGTCGTAGTAGTAATAACTTAGGTGACCTTGCTGGTGACAGTAATTGGAATAGTAATTGTTGTCGTGACCGCGGCTGTGGTGGTAGTAGCACTGGTGGTAATGTTAATAGTAAAAAATCTAGAGTCACCGGTATTAGTGATGATGGTAGTAATGGTAGTGGGTGGTAATAGTGATATGAGTAGAACTGTTGCAGGTGGAAATGTTATGTTAGCGTTCATGATAGTAGTGACATCTGGAACGACTGTGATGGTTTAGGCTTTAGTATAAGTAGTAGTTGTTGTTGTTGCTGCTGTAGTAGAAATAGTTGCGTAAGAATGAAACACGAGTAACAAAAGCGTCAACATTAATCGCTTCAATTTTCGAGTTAATAGTAGTGATCATGGTATTATTATTTCCATTCGTTAGTGGATGTGGTAGTGACGATGATTGCAACTGTGCTGGTGCTGGTAAGAGGCTTAATTGTTGTTATTGCTGCTGCCCCTGTTGTTGTTGTTGTTGTTGTTGTTGTTGTTGTTGATCGAGAACTAGGTAGTGGTGGTAGTGGTGGTGGTGTTTTGTTGTTGTTGTTATTGTTATTATCGTTGTTGTTGTTGTTGTTCTTGTTCTTGTTGTAGTTGTTGATCTAGGACTAGATAGTGGTGGTGTTTTGTTGTTGTTGTTGTTATTATTATAATTATTGTTGTTGTTTTTGTTGTTGTTGATCTAGGACTAGGTAGTGGAGGTGGTGGTGGTGGTAGTGTTTTATTGTTGTTGATATTGTTGTTGTTCTTGATGTTGTTGTTATTGTTATACGTGACGATGGTGTTGTTTTAATCTTAATGGTGGTGGTGGTGGTGTTGATGGTGTATGCGCTGTTCTTAACGCTATTTTTATTGATTTTTTTATGTCAAATTGCTTTGTTTTCAATATTGTTGTTTATGGGAGTGGTGGTTGACATATTTACGTAATAATGCAAAAGATATATAAACACTGCTAAGAAATATTCGTGTGAAATATTTGAATGGGTGTAGGTAATGTTAGGTTAGGTTACATCACGTTACCTTAGATCAAGTTAGGGTCCTAAGAGAGGGAGAGAAAAGAGAGAGTGAGAAAACTTTAAATTGATATAGGTATTTGTGGTGGTGGCAAAGTTTGGAGTTCCTGTTTACGATGGTGCTTTTGGTGATGACGATCTGGTGGTTGTGGTGGTGGGGGGGGGCGGAAAGTCGATTCTTTTTTTTCTCCCAACCACCCACCAACCTGCCTCACAGCTCAATCGATTAGCCCTACCTGCTCTCTCTCTCTCTCTCTCTCTCTCTCTCTCTCTCTCTCTCTCTCTCTCTCTCTCTCTCATTATCAAACATATTTTTTCCTCTTTTCCTCCTACCCTTTATTTTCTTTTATTATAATCTATTTGCCTTTTCCTGTCATTTTTGTCGTCCTTTCCGAACTCTTTCCTTCTCTTCCTACTATTCCTCCTCCTCCTTTTCTTACTCCTCCTCCTCCTCCTCCTCCTCCTCCTCCTCCTCCTCCTCCTCCTCCTCTTTCTCTTCCTCTTTTTCCACTCTTGGCAATCTGAGAAGAATTGCTATGGAATCTGGATTTATTGATGGTAAGTTATTAAACGGATTATATGCGAATCTGACGCAGAATATAATAACTCTTTCAAATTGTTCTGAAGAGAGAGAGAGAGAGAGAGAGAGAGAGAGAGAGAGAGAGAGAGAGAGAGAGAGAGAGAGAGAGAGAGAGAGAGAGAGAGAGAGAGAGAGAGAGAGAGAGAGAGAGAGAGAGAGAGAGAGAGAGAGAGAGAGAGAGAGAGAGAGAGAGAGAGAGAGAGAGAGAGAGAGAGAGAGAGAGAGAGAGAGAGAGAGAGAGAGAGAGAGAGAGAGAGAGAGAGAGAGAGACGTAGTTAGATTTACGAACAAGTGGAGGAAGGGAGAGAGAAGAAGGGAAGGAGGGAATAATGAATTAAGGAAGGGACCGGAGCTGAGAAAGGAAGGAAGGAAGGAAGGAAGGAAAGAGGGAAAAAGAAATATAAGATATATGTACATGGAAAGAAATCACACACACACACACACACACACACACACACACACACACACACACGACCATTACCTATGCTATTAATCTTTTCCCTTTACTGAACTAATTGTCCAGCGTCACCCATTAACCCGGAATTGATATACTGGCTGCTCCTGTAATGCTGATGAGAAAAATTGACAAAACTCTCATTCTCTCGACAAAACTCTCACTCTTTCTGCCCTAGAGTCGATTCTTTTTGACATTACGAAACGGGCATTAGTTGAAAAGTGTGTGTGTTTGTGTGTATGTTTGTGTGTGTGCGTGTGTGTGTGTGTGTGTGTGTGTGTGTGTGTGTGTGTGTGTGTGTGTGTGTGTGTGTGTGTGCGTACGTGCGTACGTGTGTGTGTGTGTGTGTGTGTGTGTGTGTGTGTGTGTCAGTTCATTATTCAAGGTCCTAGTCCCTGGTAGACGTCCAGGTCGACAAGATGGACGACCAGCCAACACGGTTACAGCTCGCCCTGCTGCAGGTGTCGGGGTCGTGCCGCTCAACGCAGCTGTAATCACCCACCAGGGAACGACAGACATTTAACACAGTTACCCATCGAAACTATCATGAGGAGCACGTTTTCTTTTTTCCCTTTGGCTTGTTATCTTAGCTGCATAGTACGATATTTTTGTCTTTAATTTTCTCAAGTCAAGTGTTGTTTTTCCCACCAGTAAATACAGTTACCCCATCGAAATTATCATGAGATATTCGGTATCTGTCTTCTCTTTCCTAATGTTTACTTGCAATTATGATGAAACCGGTGATTTTTTTTTTCTCTTTTCGCTTCAGTTTTTCCTGCGCAACTGTAATCACCCACTAGGGAACGAAAGACATTGGATTCATTTTACTCATCGAAATTATCTCTAGCTCAGCGTTTTTATCTTATCTTTTTTGTGTTGTCATGGTAACACGATAATTTGTCTTTATTTCTTTCTTTTATTTTATTTCCTCAATTCCAATGCTTTCATTATGTTTTTTTTTTCCACCATCCTAGTAACAGAGAAAACCAAACCAGTATTCACAATCTTTCGTCCGCTTCACTGGCAAGCTCTGGAACCCTGGAACCTCCTACAACTTGAATTCTTTGAAGAGGGAGGTCTCGACACACTTCTAGTTTGGTTCATGGTTTTACCTCCTCTACTTAGTGACTGACATCTCAGTAGGGATTTTATATTTTTCCTCCCTTGGCCAGTGCTTCTCTTATATATAAAGACACTCCAACTAGAATCTTACAGTACAACTACTCCTCTAAATTATCACCAAAACTACGTGTTCTCGTTTATCTTTACCTCTTTTCTTAAATATCTTTCTTCACTAATTTTCTTTGTGTGAACGAGTCATTTAACACAAATATCCGTCGAAATTATCACTAGCTTTGCCTTTTTTTTTGTCTTCCTATTATTCTGTGATAAAGATAAATTCCAAAAAGGAAGTTATTTTCTTTTTTTTCTATTTTGTATTCAATTTTCTTATTCATAATCATACGCAAGGAAATTTCCTCCACCGTTACGGTTTCCCTGTCTTCCTTTCCCAGTTTTCTCACAATCATAATTATGCAAAAGTTAATGCGGATAATTTAATACAGTTAACCCTTCCAAATTTTCACGAGCGCTGCGTTTCTATCTTTCCTTTCGTGTTTTCTTAAAATTATGATAATACCCACGAGAATGTGAATAATTAATTGTCACCCTTCCTAATTATCATCACTTTCTGTCTTCCTTTAAGTTAAGTTTCCTCACAATTATAATTATAGCCTTGAGAACGTGAGTGACATAATTTACACTTCCAAATTATTGCACAAGATACGTTTTCTTTCATCCTTCACGGCCAGGTTCCTCCTCCTCACGCCTTGTAGTATGTGTGACTTATTTAACACAGTTCCTCACCAAGAGTGTCACTGGCGGAAGGTTTTGTCTTGGATATCCAGTTTTCGATTTAGCACGCCTTGCCTCCATAATGATACGAATAATGTAAAGCATCAGCTGTCAAATTGAACCCAAGCGCAACATTTTCTTCCGTTTAATATATTAATGTTCTTTATCTTTATCACGCTGCGCTTCTAATAATGGATATAAGTTTTAAAGTTCAACTATCATAATTCACAATTGCGTCATTGTAGTTTAGATTAGGTCAGGTCAGGTCATTAATGTTTTTATATATGAATTAAAATGTGTAGGCCTGGTGGCTTATTGTTGGTATTCTTATGTTCTTATGTTCTTTATTTATAGCTAATGCCCAGTCATTTTCCTTATCATTTCTCTAAAACAATCATAAACAAGTACGAGAGAAAGTGGCAAATTAATTCAATTACACATTACAATTAAAGCGAGCATAATCTTCCATATCCAGTTTCCTTCTCGTCACACGTCAAATATGCTATAATTGCATTGAAGTTAATATGAATGATTTAATACACTTCCCCATCAAAATCATACCGAGCGTCACGTCTTTTGTCTCGAGTAACCAGCCCTCCTTTTTCACCCTGCTCCATTTTCTGTGATGTCTCTGCATTTCGATATTTTCCTTTTATCGTCTTCTGCGAGTTTTCTTTACATTTTTCTTCGGCATGACTTATGAGATTTCCATTTTTCTCTTTTTTCAAATTTCATGTGAATTTTTGCTCTGCTTGAAGGCCAGGGAGAGAGAGAGAGAGAGAGAGAGAGAGAGAGAGAGAGAGAGAGAGAGAGAGAGAGAGAGAGAGAGAGAGAGAGAGAGAGAGAGAGAGAGAGAGAGAGAGAGAGAGAGAGAGAGAGAGAGAGAGAGAGAGAGAGAGAGAGAGAGACAGACAGACAGACAGACAGACAGACAGACAGACAGACAGACAGACAGACAGACAGACAGACAGACAGACAGACAGACAGACAGACAGACAGAGAGAGAGAGAGAGAGAGAGAGAGAGAGAGAGAGAGAGAGAGAGAGAGAGCTTACTCAGGGCATGCATGAGAAATATAGGGGGTAGGAAGTGAAGGAAGGGGGCTTAGTCAGACGCAGGGGTGAAGGTTAAAAAGGTTTGATAAATGGTTTTACATTTATCAGAACCACAGTGATAAGCACGAAAACCCGTGGCCAAGGGAAGTGACCTTTGTGACTGCTATTAACTGTGATGCTCGTGGTGGTGGTGGTGGTAATGGCGGTGGTGGTGATCGTGGTAGTGGTAAGATAACAGCAATATCAACAACAGAAAGACGAAGATAAAAAAAAAATAAGAGCAGAAAAAGAATGGTGCTAAAAATGAAAAGAAAAAGAACAAAAGAGAAGAAGAAAAAAGTAACGATAAAAGTAACACAGCAACAATAATAACGTAAGTAACACCATCAACAATTAAATCTCCTCCTCCTCCTCCTCCTCCTCTTCCTCCCCCACTCCTTTTCCTCCTCCTCCTTTTCCTCCTTCTTTTCTTCCTAGTCGTACAACAACAACAACAATAACTATTAGAACAATTGCTTCCACCACTACTACTACTACTACTACTACTATTACTACTACTACTACTACTACTACTACTACTACTATAACTACTATTATTACTACTACTACTACTACTACTACTACTACTACTACTACTACTACTATTACTACTAGTACTGCTATTACCACCACTATTACTGCTACTACCACCACCATTACTACCACCACCACCGCTGCCACCACCACCACCACCACCACCACCACCACCACCACCACCACCACCACACCACCACCACCACCACCACCACCACCACCACCACCACCACCACCACCACTTTACCACTCCACCACCACTCACCACCACCACCACACTGTCATACCCTGGCATGCCACAGCCTGGTGGGACATAGCGTGATGCAGCAGTGGCACAAGGATGTAAATAATTACGTCTACGGGAGAATTGTACAAGGGACCCTACTGTGAACTGAACACGAGAGTGAGAGGCCTAACATAAACAAGAGAGGGAAGCCAGACATCAGATATTACGCAGACCCAAACAAACACTCAAAACAAAATACTCTGGTTACGACGTTGGAGAGTGGTATAGTCAAGACGTGTTTCCCACGTGTAGTTGAACAGGATGGGTGGTTTTAAATGGCCAATGAACAAGCAGTATTTCATGTTTAGACCAATGGGAACGTGCTATGAGACTAGGGAAAAGTTGAGCCTATGAAACACCAGTAAGGCAATGTTGTGTATACTACGTTTAAGGTTGTTTCTACTACGTTTAAGGTTGTTTCTACATTACCTTCGTATGTGTTCTCGTCCTTACATTGTCACACGTGGACCTCCACATGTCTGATCTCTGAATGGTAGATGGTAAAATGGGCGTGGAGAAAAGGTACGAAACCTTGAGTATTTAAAATAAGCAGAAACCCGCAAGAGGATATAGATCGAGAATCTTGGCAGAAACGAGAGGAGAAAGCAGAAGGCAGTGGCCGAGAGGAGGAGAAGAAACATTCGAGTCATGGACAGACTCTTTCTTGTATTAGTGAGTAAAGCTCTATAGTTGTTAATGCAGTCTAAGACAATGTTTATGTCATTTAAGTGAAAGGAGGAAACAAATATAGGATGTGTATTTATTAGGATGTTATATTAAGATTTTATGTATGTGTAGTGCAATTCCCACAGTTGATGCATTAAGATATATAATATTGAGGAGATAATTACATATGATATATTGTGGTGTATACATTATATGGGCATTTATAGAAGTCAAGCATTGAGTTGATATTGAGATGCATCAGCTGTGAAATTGGCACCTAATGTTTGTGGTTTTATTGTATGTGATTAACATTGATGAAGGATTTACGGAGATAAGGATTAATGGAGATGAGCTTAACATTTCTAAGGGCATTGATTGAATTTGTGTGACATTATGAGCAATCTTGAAAAGTGGTGTAATTAATCTTAGATGAATTAAAATTAGAAAATACAATACCGTATAATATATTACCTGCAGTAAGAATAAGTCTTCACTTAGAATAACACGATTGCAACTTGCAACGAACTTCCGAAACTGGTGGCAGCGGTGGGATATTATTGATATTATTGCAATTGCAATCGTTGCAGGCGTATAGTTGAGAGTGAAGACAATTAAAATTTCGATCAAGTGCATTGGATGTCACGGATGTAGCGGATGTTAACGAGTAAATATTGAGAACTTTTTAATGTTGCTTAATTGTAGATGAAACATATAGTTCATAAATTACGTCAGCGCTCGGTATCGCTTAACGGTAAAGCGAATCAGCAGCCAGCCGTCACAACCTCTAGAATGGCGCAGTCACCCCCTACATCTCCGTTTTCCCCAAACCGGCTTGCATCAGTACGGGGAAATTGCGGAAGCGATCACTGACAATGCAAGGGATAATTTTTCCAAGGTAATTGGGTTACCATATTTTTGTGGAGGTGAAGAAAGAAGCCCGTCGGTACCAAATGTAAAATGTATCGCCAGCGCTCACGCATGGATAAAGGATTTAGAAAATAGAACAATGACAAACTGGACAGACGAAGGGAGGATAGAGTTGGCCAAGCAATATGCATTAGACAGTGCATATACTCATATGACACACTGTGCAACGCAACATAAAAATGATTGGGATGATGTGAGAAAAGCATTCCTTGATATTTATCCAGAGGATAGATCGCTTCCAAGCCTGATCAGTGAATTGTCATCAGTAACTCGACAGCCCAGAGAAACCATAACAGAGCTCTATATCAGAGTAGAAGGGATTGTGGCAAAATTAGAAAGCATGAAACCCACAGGTAAGGAAGTATATAATGATATATTTGTCTCCATCATTGTGAATGCCTTGCCTAAGGATTTTTCTTATATCCTTGCTGATGCAGATATGAAAAAGCCTTTATTAGTATACAAAAAGCTCTCAAATATGTAGCGTCACACCCCAGCCTTCAGCTACACGACGCTGCAGTACGCAAAGAAAATAGGGTTGTCCCAGTAAACGCAGTGACAGTGAATGCTGTTACTACAGATCACACGATGTATCGCCCTCAGAATGTCAGAAATATACATTGTCAGAGGTGTGGGCGAAATAACCACACCATTCAAAATTGTAGAACCATAGAATGCTTTAGATGTCACAAGTGGGGACATTTCGCGAGTCAGTGCACAGTGAAATTACCACCAATACCACCAAGGGCGAGGCCCACGGTAACTTGTTTCACCTGCGGGGTACAGGGGCATGCGAGTAAGGACTGCATGAACAACTCACGTAGGTACACCACATATCAAACACAAAAAAAACGCCAATTTACCACCAACGCAACCACATGAATCGGTGGTAATCACAGCGGTGAATAGTGACACGGGAAATGTTTCTATTGAAGTTCAGATTGAAAATGAGAGTGTATTAGCCTTGATGGACACGGGGCAGGGGTATCTCTTGTATCGCGTGACGTTGTAGACAAACTTAGAAAGAAACACATTACTCCAACAAATAAGGTAATTCGCAATGCGAGTGGAGATGAAATGTTGACTTCAGGAAAGACTAAGCTAACTTTGACAATTGGAGGTAAGATATACACACATGATTTTGTGATCAGTGAAGATAGAGCCTTGCCATCACAGATAATAATAGGTTTTGACTTTATGAAAAGATATAATGTGAATCTAAATACCAAACCTCTGCAATTATATATTGAAGGAAGGAGAATTGTTATTGTAGAAATACCCATGATGCATGCCATCATGATAACTGAGAGAAGTGAAAAGGAAGCAGTAACAAATGAATCAAAGGATAATCCCAGTTATAAATGCTCAGTAGCTCAGACATCAATATTACAAGGAGTACGAGTGAGTTATGTGACCTTAGAAACAAAGTTAGTGGATAGTGATATCGCTATATTCGAGCCAGTTAAAGGAGTTATAGGGTCTCAGTTTTTATGTCCAGGTTTAGTGAAATTAGAAAATGACATGGAGAAGAAGAAATCTAGGTTTGTGGTGAGGTATATAAATTTCTCGAGTGAACATGTGCCGTTAGAGCCAGGGAAAACATTAGGCTACTTACAGTCATGTCAGAGTGAGGTTCTGCCAAGCGGGAGTGATGAATATACAGTGAATGGTGTGACAGAAGAAAATGAAACAGACAAAATGAAGGCCTTTTCAGAAATCATTAATCACATGTATCCTGAGGGAACAAGGAAAAATCAAATATTGAAAGAATTAGTTGTTAAATACTCCTCTGTCTTTGCTAGTGATGACGACATTCCAAGTATATCACCCTTTTTCTACCACACCATTCAGTTACAGTCCAGACCTACGTCCAAGAAACCTTATCCCATCCCAGCTTGTTTTTATGATAAGGTAGCTGAACAAATTAAAGTAATGGAGAGCCAGGGTATTATTAGACCATCCAGATCAGCATTTATCTCCCCAGTTGTTCCCATAGTGAAAAGGATGGAAAAATTAGATTGTGTGTAGATTTCAGGAATTTAAATCAGCATGTGCTGAATGATTCTTACCCATTA
Organism: Portunus trituberculatus; assembly: GCF_017591435.1. NCBI lineage: Eukaryota > Metazoa > Arthropoda > Malacostraca > Decapoda > Portunidae > Portunus > Portunus trituberculatus. The sequence continues at coordinate 714,805 of NC_059282.1, forward strand.
CCTAATGTGAATAACATTTTGCATAACTTGGGAAAAGGAAAGATGTTTTCATGCCTTGACTTGAAACAAGGTTACCATCAAATACAGTTAAATGAAGAAAGCAAGCCCTGGACTGCATTTGCAACACCAAATGGATTATATGAACATAATGTGCTACCTATGGGTTTAAAGGATTCTCCTGCGGCATTCTGTAGAATTATTAATCAGGTATTGGCTGGATTGACAGGATCTGATACTTTTGTTTATATTGATGATATCATAGTTCAAGGAACAGATCTAGAAAATCATGTAAAGAATTTGGAGAGGGTTCTTCTACGCTTGCAAGATGCTCAGTTGAAAGTAAACCTGAAAAAATGTAATTTCTTTAAGGATAGTGTAAATTATCTAGGACATATTATATCAGCCGAAGGGTTGAAAACACAGCCTAGCAAAATTGAAGTTATTAAGAACATGCCAGCCCCACAACAGTGAAAGAATTACAGTCCTTCATTGGAATGGCTAACTACTATAGGAAGTTTGTGAGAAACTATGCTGAGATAGCTGCTCCCTTAACTAAACTAACAGCAGGAATGGTGACTGGAAAGAAGAACAATAACCACATAATGTGGAATGAAGAAGCTGATAGGGCTTTTAAGACCTTGAAGCAAGAATTAACACAAAATGTTGTTTTGAAATTTCCAGACTTCTCAAAGCCGTTCTTTTAACGACGGATGCTTCGAGCTTTGCCATCGGGGGATTAATACAACAAAGGGATAGCATGAATAACCTAAGACCCTTATCATTTTTTAGCAGGAAACTGAACAAGGCTGAACTTAATTATAGTACTATTGAAAGAGAGGCTCTGGCAATTGTATATGGGCTTAAGGTAAACAGAGATTTGTGCCTGGGTTACCCTATTTATATTCTCACAGATCACAGACCATTAGTATGGTTGTTGACCACCTCAAATGCAAATAGCAGGATAGTTCGGTGGCAATTAGCTGTTGCAGAGTTTGATATTAAGGTGGAATATATTCCTGGAAAAGCTAACAAGGTAGCAGATCATTTATCCAGGTTGAGGGAAGTGGAAATAAATGAAGGAAATGAACATTTGTTAGCAATAACAGAAAACACAGAAGAAAATATGGTGGATTGGAATCTGAAGGAATTAATAAGGTCACAAGATAACCATGAATTTTATGGCTTATTGAAGAAGTTAATGAGAGAGAATTTAACTGAGCAAGAAATAAAAGGAAAATTAAGTAAGCACAATATTGATAAGAGGTATAAGAAGTTAAAGATATCAGAATTGTCTCTAGACAATAATATGCTTTACAGAGTAAGTCACAACACATATGGAGAAATGACGCGTCAGATATTAGTACCCGAACAGTTTGTGCACACTGCTGTACACCTCGGCCACTCTTTGCCAACCGCGGGGCATGGTGGGCCATCCGTTACCTTAAGTAGGTGTCAGAAATTTGCATATTGGCCAAAAATGAAGGAGGACATTGAAAGATATTGCAGGTCTTGTCTCATCTGTCGTAGGCTTAAGAGGTCGGGGGACGCCCCAGCACCACTGAGAAGATACCCGGATGTTGAGAGACCTTTCCAGCGCATACATATGGATATTGTTGGTCCCATGGGTAGATCGGATAATGGATATATGTATTGTCTTGTTGTGATAGATGTGCTTACTAGATATTTGATTACAAAACCACTGAAAACCAAGTCGGCCGCAGAAGTTGCTAGAATATTTTTTGATGAAGTGATTTGTAAACATGGTATACCTGAGATGTTAGTGACAGACCAAGGTAGGGAATTTGTCAATTCTATATTACAGGGATTAACTGAGTTACTGCATTTCCGACATAGCAAAACTACAGCTTACCATCCTCAAGCAAATGGGATAGTTGAAAGATCAAATGCAACCTTGATTAACATACTGCGCACTTTGGTGCAAGATAATATGAATATCTGGGATACAATGCTCCCAATAGCTACATTTGCATATAATAGTGCTTACCACACAAGTATAAAAGAAAGTCCTTTTTATCTCATGTATCTCAGAGATCCAACCATCCCATTTGAAATGATGAAAGAGGAACAAGTTTGGTATAATGTTGATGATTTTAAGCAGGAGATGGCAACAAAAGCAAATAGGGTATATGCTAGGTGTCAGCAATATTTAGAAGAAGCTAAGGAATAAATGAAAAGGCTCAATGTAAGAAGGCAAGGATAAAGACTATTCAAGTTGGAGATAGAGTATATGTCCGCCGAGTACCCACTGCAGGAACCCCCGCAAAGTTGCAACCCGCATATACAGGTCCTTATAGAGTGACAGAAAAGGTGAGTGATGTAGTGGTCAAATTAAGAAACATTAGAAATGGTAAGATGACAACATTACACACTGACAGAATAAGAATTATCCATGAAGACAATGCTACCCCTCAGATGAACCCGAATGTCAGACGAGCATATCCGGTACACGAGCCAGGTGAAACAAGGGAAACCAAGTTGACATTGCAGACACTAGATCCTTTTCCAGTGTTCTCAGGGGATGTAGAGCACTGTGTAGATTCAGAATCGGATGACAATTCACTATCAGAAGCGAGTCATGGTGTTGATGAGGAAATTCATAATGTAACTGAGAATTTGCAAGAAGAATATCAAGGTGAAGCTACCACGTCAGTCCCATACAGTTTACGGTCGAGGACAAGTGTGCCGAATCTTCCGTTTGTAATGCATAAGCCCTTAGAATATGGTAAAAGAAAATAAATAAAATAAAATAAAATGAAATGTTCCTTTGCAGACTGTGGGGCTATGCATGGGATACGTTCAAGCCTGGGATGTACCCCAAAGCTCACCTCCTCAACAAGGGATGAGTTTCTCCCAAGACCATCAACTACTTGTAACTGGACAAGCTTATGTGGTGCCTTTTTTGTTGAAATTGGAGGATATCTATGAGCCAATTAAAAAAGCCATCAATATCACTCAGAATATAATATATAATTTAGATAAAATTGCAGGAGATGATCTTATCATCAATCAGAATATGATATATAATTTAGATGAAATTGAGGGAGATGATTTTATCTTGTTTACCTCTTTGATTTCTCAGCATATCCTGGCTTTTCAAGAAAGATTAAAAAATTTGCATGCTTCAATGCAGGATTTCCTAATGCATATTGTGGCCAATGACATTCCTCAACCTAGAAGGAAAAAAAGGGGAGCAATAAATTTTATAGGATCTTTTGCAAACACATTATTTGGGACTGCTACACAAGATCAAGTTGATATTATTCATAAAAGATTACAATCGTTAGACTCCTTCACAGAAGAGGAAAGAAAACTCCTCAATGTTCATTCCCATGTTATCAATGTCACTCTCAATGAACTAACAAATGTTCATCAAACATTGGAAAAACTAGAAACTGCTACCCGTGTTACTAAGACCCTTATGACTAAGATGGAAAAACATATAGAAAATAATGAAAATCCATTCTTTCACTGGAGATTTTACTGCATATCCAGCTAGCCTTGACATCCATTGCAGCTGATCATATTAATTTTAAGATAGGATTACAAAGTATGATGGAAACCCATATTTCTCCTAATATTGTGACAAATGCATTTTACTACAACTTTTAGATGAGATATCAGTTAAACATGAGTTATTGTTTCCTCCTAAACCAGAATATTTAGGATTACACAGAGCTGCTATTCGTGTAATCCATAAGACTGCATTACATGACTTGAGCTTCTACTTACTCGTTCCTTTGCGAGGAATTCCAGCTGACACCTTTGATGTCTTCAGGATGACCTCCCTTCCCTTTCCTATTTCTAAATCAGATGCTTTTTTAATGCATCAACCTTCAAGGAAATATTTAGTGATTAACAAGGCAAGAAATCAATTTTTTTGACTGATGATTTTGATGATTGTAGGATGTCTGATGATATATTGATATGTCCTCCCAACCAACCTATATATTCCACTAACACTGATTGTTGTGAGGTTGCTATTTTTCTGCACAAGCCTTCTGTCTCTGATATATGTAACACGCTGATTGTGAAGTCTTTCAAGCCTATTTTTGTTGATCAGCCATCTGGGTGGAATTATGCCACAAGCAAACCACTAGATATTACTGTGAATTGTAACAACTCCTCCATTCCTACTACTAGACACATTATTAATGGTACTGGCCTTCTGAAAGTGAGTCAGGGTTGTTCTATACATAGTGATACATTTTCTCTCCCTGCTTCCTCTCATTATATTGCTGAAGCTCCTATGGTTATTCAACCTTATCCCCTTACTACTCCCATTGCCTTCTCATCCTGGGAACATTCTGTTATTGTGAATACCACTAATATCAGCATTCCCGACAGTTTTGGTCTTGAGCCCTGGTCTGTCCCAAAATATATTGCACATATGCAGCCGCTGGCGAAACAGTCCCCTCCTACGGCACTCGACTGGCACAACTGGAAGGACTGGCTCTGGATCCTATTGCCTATTGGGGTCATCGCGGCCGGCCTGGTGGCCTACCGCATCTACCGACCCTGTGCACTCCTTGGCTTGGCACAGGCTGCGCCAGCCCAGGTGACTGTCAGCACACAACGCCAGCTCAATCCAGAGGACACCGCTTATCACGCATGCCCTCACCACTAGCAGTTCGCGCCGGGACGCGCTACTAAGGATGGGGGTATGTCATACCCTGGCATGCCACAGCCTGGTGGGACATAGCGTGATGCAGCAGTGGCACAAGGATGTAAATAATTACGTCTACGGGAGAATTGTAAAGGGACCCTACTGTGAACTGAACACGAGAGTGAGAGGCCTAACATAAACAAGAGAGGGAAGCCAGACATCAGATATTACGCAGACCCAAACAAACACTCAAAACAAAATACTCTGGTTACGACGTTGGAGAGTGGTATAGTCAAGACGTGTTTCCCCACGTGTAGTTGAACAGGATGGGTGGTTTTAAATGGCCAATGAACAAGCAGTATTTCATGTTTAGACCAATGGTGAACGTGCTATGAGACTAGGGAAAAGTTGAGCCTATGAAACACCAGTAAGGCAATGTTGTGTATACTACGTTTAAGGTTGTTTCTACTACGTTTAAGGTTGTTTCTACATTACCTTCGTATGTGTTCTCGTCCTTACATTGTCACACGTGGACCTCCACATGTCTGATCTCTGAATGGTAGATGGTAAAATGGGCGTGGAGAAAAGGTACGAAACCTTGAGTATTTAAAATAAGCAGAAACCCGCAAGAGGATAGATCGAGAATCTTGGCAGAAACGAGAGGAGAAAGCAGAAGGCAGTGGCCGAGAGGAGGAGAAGAAACATTCGAGTCATGGACAGACTCTTTCTTGTATTAGTGAGTAAAGCTCTATAGTTGTTAATGCAGTCTAAGACAATGTTTATGTCATTTAAGTGAAAGGAGGAAACAAATATAGGATGTGTATTTATTAGGATGTTATATTAAGATTTTATGTATGTGTAGTGCAATTCCACAGTTGATGCATTAAGATATATAATATTGAGGAGATAATTACATATGATATATTGTGGTGTATACATTATATGGGCATTTATAGAAGTCAAGCATTGAGTTGATATTGAGATGCATCAGCTGTGAAATTGGCACCTAATGTTTGTGGTTTTATTGTATGTGATTAACATTGATGAAGGATTTACGGAGATAAGGATTAATGGAGATGAGCTTAACATTTCTAAGGGCATTGATTGAATTTGTGTGACATTATGAGCAATCTTGAAAAGTGGTGTAATTAATCTTAGATGAATTAAAATTAGAAAATACAATACCGTATAATATATTACCTGCAGTAAGAATAAGTCTTCACTTAGAATAACACGATTGCAACTTGCAACGAACTTCCGAAACTCGGAAGATAGTGGATTTCATTCTTGTCGTTTCTTGGTGGTCAATGTACTCACTCAATTTCTTTACCATTGTGGCCAGCAAGAGGAGGCATGCAGGATTGTGGGCCATGGCGGCAGCGACCAGCCTCTCCAGGGGTAGCTCACCGTGCACCTGACCAGGAGGTTCTGTAGTTCACAGTCCAAGAATACACGTCCATGTGAGGCTTCGGCACCATATATGGGTGGCGGGAGGGGTTGTGGCCATCGCTGGTTGCTAATATGGGCTTGCAGACAAAAGCTTTTTACAAGCCATAGTAAATGAGGGACATCTGCAACTGAACGCCAGCGTCCTACTGCACCACAACATTGTTTTCTTTAATACCGTTTTAAGTGTGGTAGAAAGCGTGCAGCTGCTGCACTTCCCTTACCAGCGAAGGCAGAAATCTTGTCCTTGTCAGAGGGCAACACGAGAGGCAGCTGCGAGAACGTGCTCTTACGAGGAGGTGAACAGGCAAAGCTAGTGCTCGGGACGAAGGGGCGTTGCTCCGTTTAGCTCCAGCAGGATTTCAAACTCCAACTGGAATAAAGACTCGTTGCGCCACTCCTTGGTCATCTTGTGGCACTGGTAGGCGTCGTCCACCTCTGCCAGAAGCATGGTGCACGAACCACTGTACCCGAGCATCTACTTCCTGTCACGAATCAGGCTGTTGATGCGGTCCTGGGCGAGGACAGCCATGGGAACTTTGCCTTTGGCGGTGGCAAAAGCCTCGGGCTGCATAATAATGATGCGACTGGGCTCTCCCTTGCTTCCTTCGCTGCCTCGCTAGCCGTACAAACACGCCATACTCAAGATGATAATTATATGAAGCAAATGATGCATATCACTTCGAAAGTATCCAATTACTAATCGCTTCAGAAAGACCATTGGTCACACACACATACACACACACACACACACACACACACGACACGCCCGGTAGCTCAGTGGTTAGAGCGCTGGCTTCACAAGCCAGAGGATCGGGGTTCGATTCCCCGGCCGGGTGGAGATATTTGGGTGTGTCTCCTTTCACGAGTAGCCCCTGTTCACCTAGCAGTGAGTAGGTACGGGATGTAAATCGAGGAGTTGTGACCTTATTGTCCCGGTGTGTGGTGTGTGCCTGGTCTCAGGCCTATCCGAAGATCGGAAATAATGAGCTCTGAGCTCCTTCCGTCTGGCTGTCTCGTCAGAGACTGCAGCAGATCAAACAGTGAAACAGACACACACACACACACACACACACACACACACACATTATTGATATTAATATATGTTTATTGATCACAGTTACAAGTGATGTAAACAGAAATATGGTTAATAAAAAGAGATTCTTAAAAAAATATTTTAACTGTAGTCCATAAGAAATAATCACTAATACAAGAAAACCCAAATCGAAACCCAAAACATTAAAACATTAAAACAAAGAACTAATGTCGATAAAACAGTAAAAAAAAAAAAACGTACAGAGAACTTCACAATCTAACGATGACGAATAATAAAGGAAACTTTTGGAAAAGACAGAAATTGAAAACAAAATGTTAAAAGCTAAGGAACGAACGAAAACATTGATAATTCTAACATAAGCTATAAAAAATTCCTTAGAAATCAACATGATTCAGAACTCTAAGTTCTGAGTTTTGAACACAACAATAATTTTATAAATTATATAACATCCCTCATTATCATCATATGTATCTGAGAACAGGTCTTAGATGTGAACAAAATTGTACATTTCTCTCAGATGTTGGGTGAAGATGCAGTGTTGTGTTACATGTCTCTCTGTTTGTATGTATTTCACCACAGAGACAAAGTCTTTCTTCTAATGGCAATCTCCCCCGACCCCTTCTGTTCCACCTTCCCACCTCTAATGCGAGGAAGTGGGCCGACACACGGAATCTCGTGAGCGCAGCGCGATGGCGTTCATTTACATGTTTTCTTCCCTTATACGAGTATACTGAGTGAACAGAGAGGTCGGGGTTGATTTCTTTATATGTCATTCGTTTTGATGAAGTTGAATTTAAAACACCAACTTTTAACTCACACTTCCTCTGCATTGTCATAGTGTACAACATGTAACAAGTTGTCTATCTAAATTCGGGTTTGGTAATCACGATCCATGGCAATCTTTAAGGAAAGTGCAAGTAGGTCATTCTGCATTCTCTGTCTTTCTCTCAACATCTTAGAAAAGAAGTGCCTTTTCCTACTCCTACATAATGCATATATATACCAGTCTCCAGGTAGCAAACGTCATTACATGTTGTAAGTCTTCCATCCACTAAACACTTAAGTGACCAATTGTACAGTTTTATAACCGATCTTAGATCCGCATTCAGCCAAGACTCACAGCCGTATAAAACAGCTGACATTAAACACGCGTCAAACACTCGTCTTTTTATTTGAAAATGAATATCATTGTTCTTTTTTAAAAAGGAAATAAACTTCATAAAATGACCCACCTTAGAATCGGCATGAGCCATGACTGACGCCGAGACCGATCCATCAGCTGTGAAAGATGAGCCAAGGTATACATAGCGAATGCACCGTTCAACCACCAACTCGTCGATACGTATAGACTTGTTGTCCTCTAGAGTGCCGTATATCACAAAGAATTTAGTCTTAGAGGCGTTCACCTTCATACCGTACTCTTCGCAAAATCGTGTCATGAGGGAAAGCTTCCTAATCATTCTTTCACGTGATGTTGACAGCAGTACAGTATCATCTTATCATCCATAAATACCAGGATGTGTAACCATTTTAAAAACCCTTCATCCTCACAGTTTTTTTTCACTAATTTAATCATATCATTGACATAAATCACAAAAAAAGTAATCGGGATGTAGGAAAGCGTTGGCGAACACCCAGGGTGGTAGCAAACACTGCAGTACCGATGGCACTTTCGGTCACACTGTACATGGCTCCAATAACACCCAACATCACCATGCCACAACCCAAACGTTTCAAAATCTGTATTAAAATGTGCCTTGGCACCAAATCGTACGCTTGGCTAAAATTGATATAAGTAACAAATATTTTTTTTTTCTTTCTGGGAAAATCAATTAAAATACGCTACGTCACAACGTGCTCTAGGCAACCACGTCCTCTATGTGTCCCCACTTGCTCCCGATACTGCGTGAACCAGCGTTCTAACCTCTAGCACAACACCATATAAAATAATTTGGAAAAGCTATTTATTATACTAATGCCTCTGTAGTTTCTTGCGTCTTTGCGATTACCTTTCTTATGTAAGGTGAAAACTTTAGCCCTTGTCCAGGATATAGGACATTCTGCTGAAGTAAAGACTATATTAAACAGAGATGCGATGCGTATTAGCCAGTGTAAAGGTAACAGCTTTAAGACTCCAGGTGCGATACCATCCGGACCGCAAGCTGTGTCCGCTTTGATTTTATGAACCTGAGCACTTGACCTCATCAAAGGTAATCAAATAATCTAAAACTGGAATCGAAGCCGACGACTCCCTGCATTCGTCAGCAAGATTATCACTGGCAACACACACACACACACACACACACACACACACACACACACACACACACACACACACACACACACACACACATACATAAATCTCTAGAAGCGGACACGTATACTTTTATATGTTTGATTGTAAGCATAAACATGGGTAGGCATGAAAATAAATGTTAATTAATGTATTTACTCACATGAGTAATTCGTCAATAAACTACGAGTATAATATATATGCGGTGGGTGGGGTTACTTATGTGTTGTATTTCTTTTGTTGTAATGTGGATGTGGATTTCAAACACACACAAACACACACACACACACACACACACACACACACACGGCCCGGTAGCTCAGTGGTTAGAGCGCTGGCTTCACAAGCCAGATGACCGGGGTTCGATTCCCCGGCCGGGTGGAGATATTTGGGTGTGTCTCCTTTCACGTGTAGCCCCTGTTCACCTAGCAGTGAGTAGGTACGGGATGTAAATCGAGGAGTTGTGACCTTGTTGTCCCGGTGTGTGGTGTGTGCCTGGTCTTAGGCCTATCCGAAGATCGGAAATAATGAGCTCTGAGCTCGTTCCGTAGGGTAACGTCTGGCTGTCTCGTCAGAGACTGCAGCAGATCAAACAGTGAATTACACACACACACACACTCTCTCTCTCTCTCTCTCTCTCTCTCTCTCTCTCTCATGGTTCTGAAATTTAGTAATAAGCTTTCCTCTCCTCCATCTCACAGCAACGAACTTACAGCAGGATGCTTTTCATAATCCATAACTCGTAACATTTGGGTCCCTCGCGCCCCGGCTGGCTGTCACTGGTATTAGAGTGTAGCACGGGTGATAAAAAGTCAAACTGCGTGCAGGTCACCGGGGGAAAGTTAATTGACAGTGACAGGATATTGTATTGGTGGGATTTGCTTTATGGCATTTGAAGGTGGTGGTGATATCAGGGAGATGCATCTGATTTATTCCACATAGAAGCTTCACTCGACTGGCTTTAGAAGATTGATATCATTTAGTGTTGATTATACACCTTGCACACCATTGTCGTCTGTTAGGAATGGTGTTGGGTGTGGTGTTCGCACACTAGAGACACCTGTTATTTTCTATATCAAGTCACCTTGCATGTATCTTAGAAGTGTACATGATATTATATGTAGTGTTTATATCTAGTCACCTGGTATATTCTACCTCAATACATGAAAAAAAAGGTAGACGCTGCTTGAAGATGCTATTAGATATTTGAGGAAACATTTCTAGAACAATGCTTCATCAAGTAAACAATAAAGTCACACCTGCCGACTGCCACACATCAGGTTACACGTGTAATGAACTCACTTGTATGCTTATCAGTATCAGTGAAACCATCAAGGCAACTTTTCTAAAACACCGACACATCAAGTAAACCCGGAGACAGGTGTGGCAGTGGCATTAGTGCTATGATTTAACGGAGTCTTAGTGCAGCAGCTTTCAGGATGTATTGGCGGCCAGTGTGAAAGGAGAGGCATGCATCCACCCAGATACCGCAGTCAGTCATGGTCGAACTCGTAACCTTTAGAGGTGAGTCGAACAGTGAGCCACGAAGCCACCGCGCCAGTGCAGTGCAGGGTCAGGCGTGCGTGGCCGCATTGGGTGGAGCGAGGTTGCGTTATAACCTTGGTGAATGATGATGTTTTCACATTTATATTTTATTCGTATATCTTACATATTTATTCGCATATTTGTTTGTTTGTTTGTTTGCTTTTTTATTCATAGACTATTGTTTGTTTTCTCTTTTACCTCATGATTTCTCGTTTTATTTGTTTTATCAGTGTTTCTTGTTTTATTTTGTTTGGGTTGTATTTTTTCCGTTTGCTCTTAGTTATTTGGTTTTGTTTGTTTTGTAATTTATTCATCCTTTGACGTTTTCATTTATTTATTCATTCCATATTTTTTATCAACTCACTCATACTACCTTTCCTTTTTTTATCCTCTTCTATCCATTTATGCCTTCCTCTTTGCCATTTTTTCATTCATTCATACAAATATACATGGTCTTCATGCATTTATTTACAAGCAATCACCGTTTCATTTTTTTTTTCGGTGTGTTTTACTCATTCATACATGTATTTTCAATTAACCTCTGTTATTTTCACTTTTCCTTCTTATCTCACTTACCTCCTTCATTCATTTTTTTTTTCGTTGTTCCTCTCCTCCTCTCCTCTTATTTTCGTCTTTTTTTTCTGTGCAAAATGTCATGTTTCTACTTATTTTCTTCCACATCAATCTTTCTACGCCTTGACCTTCTCATCACCACCATCACCTGCAAAAACAATCAAACAATCCCTCTATAATTTGAACGTGAATAGCAGAAGAGTATTTATAGACACCTTCAAAGGTTACTGCTCCAATTCAAATAATATAGATTCGCACATCCATCTTGTGACCGACGGGCAAGTGAGTGAGTGACTCATGGTGACGGGAGACCTTTAAGGAGGCAGACTCAAGGTGCTTTCTCTCTCTCTCTCTCTCTCTCTCTCTCTCTCTCTCTCTCTCTCTCTCTCTCTCGTACAATTTGCCTGTTTTCTGACATAAATAGTGTTGTAGGAGACGGAAGTGATTAAAGTTAAGTGCATGTGTGTGTGTGTGTGTGTGTGTGTGTGTGTGTGTGTGTGTTGGCGTTGGCGGTGGGTGGGTGTGGGTGTGTGTACGCGCGCTTGTTACTTCCACCCATTGGAGTAAGCTTCTTGTTTTTTTTTTTAGATTTTTGAGATTTTGTGGACGCTGTGTATACGTGTGTGTGTGTGTGTGTGTGTGTGTGTGTGTGTGTGTGTGTCGGTAGGTGGATGCACGCGCTCTCTTTTTACTTGTTTCACTTGTTCCTGTGAGTATTAGTATTTTCTTTTTTCATGTGTGTGCGTGTGTGTGTGTGTGTGTGTGTGTGTGTGTGTGTGTGTGTGTGTGTGTGGTGCGTGTGTGCGCGGTTGTTACATCCCTTAAGGGCAAGTTTTTTTCTTTTTATTGAGATTTTATGGGCATGTGTGTGTGTGTGTGTGTGTGTGTGTGTGTGTGTGTGTGTGTGTGTGTGTGTGTGTGTGTGTGTGTGTGTGTGTGTGTGTGTGTGTGTGTGTGTGTGTGTGTGTGTGTGTGTGTGTGTGTATGTGGGTGTGGGTGCGTAGTTGTTGGCGCTTGTGTGTTATTCACCTAGCATGCTTAGCCGCCCCCTACAAATAGACGGTCATACTGACAGATTTTCGGTAGGTAGGCCGCTTTAGACCACTCACACACCACGCACCGGGACAGCGAGGCTACAATCACTAGGGTTACAGTCTACATATTATAAGGCTCCCCTATTTGCCCCACCTCTCCCTGGACTCGAACCCGGGCCTTTTTGGTTATGGGCCGAACGTGCTACCTCTACACTTTGCGGTATGTGTGTGTGTGTGTGTGTGTGTGTGTGTGTGTGTGTGTGTGTGTGTGTGTGTGTGTGTGTGTGTGTGTGTGTGTGTGTGTGTGTGTGTGGGCACGCGCTTGTTAGCAGTTTCTCGCAAGTATTAGTGGTGTCTTTTTCTATTTTTTCTTTTTTTTTATGTTTCTTTATATATTGTGTCAGAAGTTCGTATCGTATATTACCCGGGTATTGCTTTGTTTTCTTTCGTGGGGAGGATTTGTTTTTATTTTCCTACACCTTTGTTTATCTTTTCCTTACCTGGAGTGGTTTTGTGATGTTTGTCTTCTACGACCAGTGCCACCATTTCTTTTTTCTTTTGCTTTCCATTCGTTGTGGGGCTGACTGACTTCCTTTCTTTTTTTCTTTACGTAGTCGAGGCAGGTGAAGGGAAGCATGAATAAGAAACAATGCCTGCTGTGGGTGGTGGTTTGAAGAGAGAGAGAGAGAGAGAGAGAGAGAGAGAGAGAGAGAGAGAGAGAGAGAGAGAGAGAGAGAGAGAGAGAGAGAGAGAGAGAGAGAGAGAGAGAGAGAGAGAGAGAGAGAGAGAGCTTGTCTTATGTGATGGGTATTCAAGATCGTATTTTAACTTTATAGAGTAGTTTTTTTGTGGTGTCTCATTTGATCTTTTAGTCCTCCCCACTGATTGAAGTCTCAGATGAGGTTACTTTGTTTGTCGTCTTCATTAGTTCTCACTTTTCACACTTTTCTATCATGTTTACTTTTATCACTATTTCTTCCCTTTTCCGCTTCTCTGATTTCAATCGTTTCGCTCTTTACGTCTCTTATTTCAATCGTTCCACTGTTTAAGTAGTTTTCAATATCTTTCGCCCATTCCCATAACATTTTATACTTTCTTCCGTCGTATACATCCATTTATGTCACTCTCTTACTCTCTATATCAATTTCATAAACTTTTTTTTTTCTTAAGCCTATCCTTTAACTTTCATCTTCACATTCTTTCCTCCATTAACTCATTCCCCGTCTTTTCTATAATTTTCCTCACTGTATTTTCTTCGCCAGTCACTGTCTGATACTCTCTTTACTATCGCACTCTTTTTTCTGTCCCTTCTTTCCTCCCCGGGTCTCCTTTGCTCACTCACGTCACTACCTCTCTCCTGTCACTCTCCACTCTCTCTCTCTCTCTCTCTCTCTCTCTCTCTCTCTCTCTCTCTCTCTCTCTCTCTCTCTCTCTCTCTCTCTCTCTCTCTCTCTCTCTCTCTCTCTCTCTCTCTCTCTCTCTCTCTCTCTCTCTCTCTCTCTCTCTCTCTCCCCTTTCATTCCCTGTCAGCTTAATCACACCACGTCTTTATTTTGCACCTCCCGTCCTGTCCAATCACCTGTCCCGGTATTTGTGGCGGCCAATCACAGTGAGTCGTCGTTGTGCCGCTTTGACGAGGTAACCAATCACGCTCCATTTCACGGGGGAACTATCCAATCACGTGGCCGAGTTACTTCACGCAAGCCAATGAGAGCGTCGCTTGTGTGGACGGCGATATCCGGCTGGACCAATGGGTGTCGTTGGTGAGGGAACGGGAACCAATCAGGGAGAAGCTAGCGACGGACGAGGGTAGTTTATATAAGCAATTGCGTGCCGCGGTTGTTTATGAGTACACTTTACTTTGTGTTTATTGTGTCAAGTTTCCGGGTTGGGTTGTGGAGTGTGTGTATATGTGTGTGTGTGTGTGTGTGTGTGTGTGTGTGTGTTTGGGTGTGTGCCTGTGTATCTGTGTGTGCTTAGTGATGCCAGCCAGCCAGGTGCGCTGTGGACCCCCTTTGTGTAGTGTTACCAAAACGCTTTAGAAAAATATCACCCTTGGGTATAGGAAATGATAAGGGGAAATAGCCCCAGCCGCTTTCTCTATGTGTGTGTGCCTTGCAACTGCAGGACACGGAATAGAGGAGGAAGGGAAGAAAGGAACGGTTGAAAGGGATGGAGGACGAAGGGTTCAGGATGATTGAGAAGGAGGAAGGTAGGAAGAAATGGGAGGTATTAATGGATAAGGGAGGGATTATGGAAGTGAAAAAATGAAAATAGTGGAATGACTGTAGAAAGGAAAGAAAGAGTGGTGGAAAGAAACAGAAGATATACGGTTCTGGATGAGAGAAAAGGAGGGAAGGAAAGAAAAAATAGAAGGATTTAATGATTTAAGA
>NC_059282.1:744769-752269 GCF_017591435.1 Portunus trituberculatus
CACTCTCTCCCTCTATCCGGCGTGTGTGTGCAGCAATTAATCCTATACTCAAAATCCAGAGGTAAAAGTTAAAATTGTCACAGTCAGAATTATACAGCTATCTTGCCTTCAGCTGGCTAATTCTGTAACACAATTGTTATAAAGGTAGAAAGGGTCTGAAAGGGAGGGAAGGGAAGGGTAGAGAAGGGAAGGAAAGGGAAGTGAAGGGAAGGCAAGAGGAAGGAAGGGAAGGGTAGGGAATTTGAGGAAAGAGAAGGGTAGGGAAGGGTAAGAAAGGGATGGGAAGGAAAGAGATGGGAAGAGAAAGGAAGGGAGGAATGATAGGGAATGGTAAGGAAAGGAAGGGAAGGGAAGGGAAGGGAAAGGAGGAAAGGTTGGGAAGCAAAGGGGAGGGAATGAAATAAAGAAAAAATGGAGCGAAAGCAAATTTAAGTAAAGGAGTGTGATAGGAAAAGAAAATAATGAAATATAAACCAAATAAAAGGAAAAAAAAACAAATAAAAAAACAAAAGATAAGGAAGAAAAGTTGAAAATTAATTAGGATATAGAGAGAAAGGAATGAAAAAAAATACGAAAAGGAAAAAAATAGGAAAGGCGATGGGAAACAGGAGGAAAAGGGTAGAGAGACGGAGAGGACAAAGGAGAAAAGAATCAGTGAACGGAGAGGAAGAAGAAGGGAAGTGAAGAGGATGGAAGAGGAAAGGTAAGCATCAACACGCATTGTCTTTCCCTCTTCTGGGTTAAAAAAGCAAGGTCAGAGAGAGAGAGAGAGAGAGAGAGAGAGAGAGAGAGAGAGAGATAGAGAGAGAGAGAGCAAGCCAATACGTGCTGCCTCGCTCACCTGACTCCCCAGCGAAGACTAAATTAGCACATGACTTACCTGAGCCGCTGTTTAGTATCTGGTCTGTTGCGCTGGCAGGTGAGGGAGAAGAGGGAGAGAGGGAGAGGACGGAGACGGGTGAGGCAAGGACCGTAGGGAAAGACAAAGGTAAAGAAAGAGGGAGAGAAGGAGGAGGAGAAGGAAAAGATAAGGGACGATTCAAGTGGAAAAGGAGGGAAGAAAGGAGAGGGATGAAAGAAAATAGGTATTGGAAGAGAGAGAGAGAGAGAGAGAGAGAGAGAGAGAGAGAGAGAGAGAGAGAGAGAGAGAGAGAGAGAGAGAGAGAGAGAGAGAGAGAGAGAGAGAGTCATTCAATCGGTAAAAGTGCGCAAGGAAAAGGTTTAAGAGGATAGATAATCTCAGGTGGGCAAGGGTACACGTGTTAATAACAACCAATCAATACAGGTGTCCGTTTCTGCAGTGCTAATTAATACACCTGTTTATGCAAAGACTAATTTATTTTGTGCACCGTCTCATTAGTATGCAAATTGGCTCCAGGTGTCTTGTCGTATATATAACATAGTGTGAGGTCTATTGGCATTACTCGAGGAACTATACAAGTGGGCTATGCATCTCTGTAACACCTGTGAAGCCAAACCGGTGATTGAATAGGTATGATTTACCTTTCTTGTCTCCCTCCCCTGAAGCAAACCCGAGGTGTTGGCAAAATCTAGGTGAATTATGAGGTAGCGTGAATGTATCGTGCAAAATCAGATCGGGTTTGGAAATTGGAGAAGTTGTGGTGGTGATTTCTGATTCCTTCCCTGTGTGTGTGTGTGTGTGTGTGTGTGTGTGTGTGTGTGTGTGTGTGTGTGTGTGTGTGTGTGTGTGTGTGTGTGTGTGTGTGTGTGTGTGTGTGTGTGTGTGTGTGTGTGTGTGAAATTTGAATCCTGTGAGGTCGTGATTGATGCAGTGATTGAGTCTGGGAGGTGGCACGTTTGATGTTATTACTGGAAGTCACGTACCGCGGCCTTTACGAATATTAGAAAGAAACGCACAGGATGGTGTGTACGTGTGTGGGTTTGAGACGTGAATGTTTAGTGGTAAGCATTGGAAAGTGCAATGGAAACTTGATGTATTGCCACCTCTGTTACCTGTTGGGAATATACGTGCATGTTTTATGTATGAGGGATTCTGGCCAGAGCCAACGAAAAGATGCCTGGAAATAAGAAAAAAGGAAACCTACTTAGAATTCAGGTCTCAGAAGTGAATTGTCAAATTACCCCAAAATTACGAGAATTGTCTCAGAATCTCCCTTTTGAAAGAGTTTAAGTCCAGGCATTAATAAATAGATCATCTGCCAAAGGGTTCCAGAGTTTTATCAGAGAGAGGAAACGTGTAATTTTTTTTCACTGTTTGATCTGCTGCAGTCTCTGACGAGACAGCCAGACGTTACCCTACGGAACGAGCTCAGAACTCATTATTTCCGATCTTCGGATAGGTCTGAGACCAGGCACACACCACACACCGAGACAACAAGGTCACAACTCCTCGATTTACATCCCGTACCTACTCACTGCTAGGTGAACAGGGGCTACACGTGAAGGAGACACACCCAAATATCTCCACCGGGGAATCGAACCCCGGTCCTCTGGCTTGTGAAGCCAGCGCTCTAACCCTGAGCTACCGGGCCGTGTGTGTGTGTGTGTGTGTGTGTGTGTGTGTGTGTGTGTGTGTGTGTGTGTGTGTGTGTGTGTGTGTGTGTGTGTGTGTGTGTGTGTGTGTGTGTGTGTGTGTGTGTGTGTGTGTGTGTGTGTGTGTGTGTGTGTGTGTGTGTGTGTGTGTGTGTGTGTGTGTGTGTGTGTGTGTGTGTGTGTGTGTGTGTGTGTGTGTGTGTGTGTGTGTGTGTGTGTGTGTGTGTGTGTGTGTGTGTGTGTGTGTGTGTGTGTGTGTGTGTGTGTGTGTGTGTGTGTGTGTGTGTGTGTGTGTGTGTGTGTGTGTGTGTTAACATATGGAGATGGAAGCTTAAATTCACAACGACAGGAGAGTGAGTGATTTATGAGTGACTGTACGAGTGAATATCGACACTTACTCTTGGAAATGTATGTATGAAATCTGAACACGTTTTTTCATCTCCTGTCACATAAAGAATATATAATGGAAGTGCATATTGGAAGTTAAAAAGTATAGAGTGACAAGTAATGGAGTGACTGGTGACAAAGTATAGTGGTACTTGTATCGAAATATTAACTTCAATGCATTTTGTGAGTTGAAAGGAAGATAGTGACAAAATTTGAAGTAACTGATGAGAAACTATTGTGTGTCCTATAAGAAAAATAACGAGCTATAATAAAGTGAATATGACAAGCCACATCATCCTTTGTATCTAAATGTAAAGTAAAATATATTATATGTGCTGAAATGAACGTAATAAGGGATGCAATAACTAATTGCAGACCTTCATAATCTATGTTTAAAACATTAAATTTAATGAAGTGTATCAGTGGAAGCCGAGATAGTGGCAAGTGACACAGTTACGACAGACCGTAGCATCATTTGTAGTAAAATATAAACTGAATTGAAGATAGTAACAACTTAAGTGGATGATGTGACATGATTTAATATAAAAACACAATAATGCTTTATAATGAAGTATATTAGTGAAAAGTGAAACGGTGATGACAAACACTAACATCACTTTTATCTATAATAAAGTGTATATGTGGAAGCAAAGCTAACAAGAAGTGATACAATGACGACCAATCGCAACTTCACCTCTAAGAAAAAAGAGGCAATCTATCGTGAAAGCTGAAACACTAACAAATGATGGACTGATTCCTGCCAAAACCGTGTCGTGAGGTAGACGAGTTAGAACGAGTTGGGTGGAGTCAGGTGGAGGGGCTCGACTCCCAAGTGCGAGTGGAAGAATGACTAGAAAAAGACTCGTGTGCAAATTTGCTCGCAGGACACGACAATTGAAGTGGCGAGCGACGAGGGAAAAATGAGACAGGGAGTAAAGCGAAACATGAAAGCTTACGAACGTGATTTTGCGAGGTAATGAAGGTTTGGAATGGGGTGAGTTATGGTGGAGTGTGGAAATGAACCACTTAAACCTACTGTCAGGTCAGGATGAGGTGAGATGGAATGACTTGACACACACACACACACACACACACACACACACACACACACACACACACACACACACACACACACACACACACACACACACACACACACACACACACACACACACACACACACACAAAGGCTATAAATTAAGAAGACTTATACATGGACTGCTTGAAGGCTAGACTAATAAAACACGTGATGGAGGTAATGACTCCCCAAGAAAAATCGTGTAAACATTCTCTTTGCGAACACAGTTATATGAGACAACGCAAACATGAAAAATAAAGAAAAGGAAGAAAAAACTCAGAGAAAACATAAAACACGCATAAAAAACACCAGCAATGAGGAGTAAACATGCATAAATGAATGACCGGCGGACGCAGTCTTGTAAATTTACCTGTTTTGGGGCAGACAGGTAAGAGAGGTATGACTAAATAGCTCCAGTATTTTCAGAACAAACTCTAGTGCACTAAATTTACCTGTTTTGCGGAACTGGTAAAAGAGTTGCGTATATATAACCAGAAAGCCTCATTATTGCCGGAACAAACGCCACAACGTTCCAAATTCATATATTTTTTGCCACAGGTTAAAGTATTATATCAAGAGAGCCTCATATTACCTGAAAAAAATGTTAGTACCTTATGAATTTATTGTTTTTGTACAAGTAAGAGATGTATTAACACAAAACACTAACAAGAACAAAAACGAGTACCTTGTAATTATACTTCTTATTTCTCTTGTGATTCAGGTAAGAGCAGCGTTAGTAAGAAGTCAAAACAATGATAGTCTCCAGTACCTTTCTGCCCTTTACTTATGGTCGTCTTTTGTTAACATTGAGGTCATTGTAGGATGTTGTTTGGATAGAAGAAGAAAAAATCGGCTAATTTCTTCTATGCTCATCTATATAACTGAGTCTTTTAAAAATATAGATAATCCTAGTAAAGATGGATTAGATAATATGATGTTTAAATCTACCTATATTGCACCACACAAATAAATAAAGATTCATTTAATTTATTCCAAGCTATATATATAATTTTTTTGAGTGATTGTGCCCAACTAGTGAGTCTTTTGAAAGTTGTAGGTAAGGTTTAAAATTACTTGTCTTGCACCACATAGGTAAAATCATTATTGTATATAATTAACTACCAGTGCCTTGAGCGAGACATAAACACGTAGTTGCAGAGATACACCGTGAACCGCAAACTGCGCGTATCCCCCCTGAAGCCATGAAAAAGTGCTGGTATTCTGGCTGAAACATAAACGCGCTATTTCTGAAGTGAACCGTGGACTTTGAACCATGAATCGTGAACCGCACCAATTCCTAACTCGGGTAAAAAAAATGCTGGTATCGCGGGCGAGGCATAAACACATGATTACTGAAGTGAGCTGTGAACCATGAACCGAGAACCGAGAACCGAGAACCGTGTGAACCTGCTGCCTTCCATGACGCGGGAATGGTGCGGCTCATGATTCGTGAAATATTATCGTGTAAAGGGCAAACTCTTGACATGAGTGGTTCCCTGCTTGCGTTACGAGACTCCGGAGAGAGAGAGAGAGAGAGAGAGAGAGAGAGAGAGAGAGAGAGAGAGAGAGAGAGAGAGAGAGAGAGAGAGAGAGAGAGAGAGAGAGAGAGAGAGAGAGAGAGAGAGAGAGAGAGAGAGAGAGAGAGAGAGAGAGGTGAGTCACGAAGGTGTGGCAGGCAAGACGTACTCAGGTAATGTCATGTCTTTTCCCTCATTTGTTACTCACTGATTCACGACTTCTCACTGCGTTACTCTCCCTGCATTCCTCTCCCAGCTATACTCTCACATCATCCTTCTCCTTTACTCTTCCTTCGGGGTCTCTTAACTCATTCTACCCTCCATTATTCACATTATTTTCCGTGTCATCATTTTTTCTTGAATTTCTTACTCATTAATCTCGCTTCAATTACTCCTACTCATTACTTTCTCTTGCCTTACTCTTATTTTTTCCCAGTTAGTCATTTATTACTCTCTTGCTTTATTTTTCTTATTTGCTCCTTATTCTTGTTCATCAGTTTCCTCTTCTTTTATACATTACTTGTTTCCTTCTTTTATTTTCTCTTGCTATTTTTTTTTCATTACTTAAATTTAACTTTCTTAGTAATCTCTTCCGTTAGTCTTAGTGGTGTCTGTCTGTTACTTATTACCCTCATTCATTCCATATTCTTTTTTCTTTCTTCCTTCTTTTAATTTCGCTCTCCTTTTTATTCAATTTCGTCCCTCTTAGTGCTTTTCTCCATCAGTCATAGTGGTGACTTTCTATGACTTAATACTCTTTCGTCATTTTCTTCCTTTATTTTCATTTTTGTGTACATAATTCTACCACTCTTGCTAGTCTTTCTCTCTCATCAATCTCCACGCTGTCCTTCTCCTCCTCATTACTCTTACTCACCTCCTCTGCCTTCATGACTCTCACTCATTACTCTCCGACGCACAAAACATGACTCGCTAGAAATCCTCCCGACCTTTTGTTACTACGCCATAAAAATCGGGAAAAAAAGGAATAAAAAAATCAGGTTAGACAACAAATCTTCCTTCCTCTCACCTGTCTCAGCCTCGACTCATTACTTACTCACCTGGGTCTTGAGGGATCTGGGAGAGAGTGAGAGTGAGGGCGACCAGAAGTAATAGTAGCAGCAGGAGTCCCCGCGGCCCCTCCATGGTGAAGGAAGGGCCTGGGCTGGGTTGGTAAGGTCTGCCGCCTCCCTCCCTGCTTCCGGCTTCTTGCGTCTGATAACTAAATCACGGTGAAGGAAAAGTTGGCTGGGAAATATTTGTGCTTCACTTTGCTTTATTGTTATTATTATTATTATTATTATTATTATTATTATTATTATTATTATTATTATTATGGTGCCACTTGGCTATGTAGTTTCCATTGTCGTCTAGTTTCTTTTTTAATGTGTTCGACTGAAGGATTTTTTCACGGCACTGTAACGAAAAGAAGTAAAAAAAATCGTAAAGAAAAAAAAGGTACAAATTCCATCACTTAACATAGACGGACACACGCGCGACACGCACACACACGCACATGACATTACTCAGAAGCCCCTCGTGTGTAAAGCTGAGAAATAAACATGTATATACACCTAACTTTTCCCCTCGAACCACCACTACCCTCTCTTCCTTAACTGTGGGGTGTGGTATGGAGGGAATTGGGGGAGGGGAGGGGTGTACCTGCGTTCCGGTCGATGTTGGACCACACACCCCCTCCCTTCCCCGCCCCAGGTATCACAGGCACGGTCACAGGTCACGTGAAGGAGGTCTTATGTTACGTGCGAGGAGTGGGACAGCCGGGCGCGCACGTCCTCCCTCCTTGACTGTCGGGGCGGTACTGAGAACAGTGGCTGGGTGTTTGGGTGACTCTGCCTAGCTCTGCCTTCCTCTACCTCGCTCTTCTTTGCTCTTCTCGCTCTTACTTTCCTGAGTTACTACTACTATTACTATTACTAATTATCATCATTATTATCAACAATATTATTATTATTATTATAATTATTATTATTATTATTATTATTATTA
>NC_059282.1:759769-762269 GCF_017591435.1 Portunus trituberculatus
GTTGTGTGTTAGTGTAATTAAGTGTCCGGCCTGACTTGTTTCACGTGTTTGTTAAGGTTGGTTAATGTTTGTGCTAATGGTGCAGTGTTATTTAATGTGTGTGTGTGTGTGTTTATCTCTCTCTCTCTCTCTCTCTCTCTCTCTCTCTCTCTCTCTCTCTCTCTCTCTCTCTCTCTCTCTCTCTCTCTCTCTCTCTCTCTCTCTCTCTCTCTCTCTCTCTCTCTCTCTCTCTCTCTCTCTCTCTCTCTCTCTCTCTCTCTCTCTCTCTCTCTCTCTCTCTCTCTCTCTCTCTCTCTCTCTCTCTCTCTCTCTCTCTCTCTCTCTCTCTCTCTCTCTCTCTCTCTCTCTCTCTCTCTCTCTCTCTCTCTCTCTCTCTCTCTCTCTCTCTCTCTCTCTCTCTCTCTCTCTCTCTCTCTCTCTCTCTCTCTCTCTCTCTCTCTCTCTCTCTCTCTCTCTCTCTCTCTCTCGTCCATTATTAATATCATTGGTTTCTGCGATTAATTCAATTTCGTTTTTCTTTTTCGATTTGTTCTTTGTTTACTTTTATTTGTTGTTGTTATTGGATGTTGATTTGTCATCTGTTTTATTTGTATTAATTTGTTTTTTTGTTCGTTTGTCTGTGTGTGTGTGTGTGTGTGTGTGTGTTGTTGTTTATGTTTGAGAAAACTGATTTGTAGAACTCTTGGTAAATATGTCTGACGGTGTGTCCAGGTGCCGATTTTCTATATCCGTCTGTATCTGTCTGTATCTGTCTGTCCCTCTGTCTGACTTTCCTTGCCTTGGTGAATATGTCTATTTGTCTCTGTCTGTGTAAATCAGTCTTTTTGTTTACCGGTCTGTCTCTCTATCTATTGCGACTCAGCCTCTGTGTCTCATTCTTTGTTTACACATCTAGTGATCTCGGTAATGACTCTCTCTCTCTCTCTCTCTCTCTCTCTCTCTCTCTCTCTCTCTCTCTCTCTCTCTCTCTCTCTCTCTCTCTCTCTCTCTCTCTCTCTCTCTCTCTCTCTCTCTCTCTCTCTCTCTCTCTCTCTCTCTCTCTCTCTCTCTCTCTCTCTCTCTCTCTCTCTCTCTCTCTCTCTCTCTCTCTCTCTCTCTCTCTCTCTCTCTCTCTCTCTCTCTCTCTCTCTCTCTCTCTCTCTCTCTCTCTCTCTCTCTCTCTCTCTCTCTCTCTCTCTCTCTCTCTCTCTCTCTCTCTCTCTCTCTCTCTCTCTCTCTCTCTCTCTCTCTCTCTCTCTCTCTCTCTCTCTCTCTCTCTCTCTCTCTCTCTCTCTCTCTCTCTCTCTCTCTCTCTCTCTCTCTCTCTCTCTCTCTCTCTCTCTCTCTCTCTCTCTCTCTCTCTCTCTCTCTCTCTCGTAGTGCAATAAATCCTCGTATTCTACCTCACATTTTGTTTATCTTCCCAGCGAGAAGGTCATGAAGGCCAGTGTCTCCAAGGAAGGTCGCCGGCTGATTGGTTGGCGGATTGACAGGTACATGATACAAGGACAGGTGAGCTGATGATCCAGTGTGTTTTTTTTTTTTTTTTACTCTTGCTCTCTCTCCTCCCTTCCTTTATTACAAGTATATGAGGGGCTTGTTTACTTTTCATTTTCTCTGTCTCTTTATGTTGCCCGTTTTTTATGTCTTTTTTATGTGTTCGGTAGTTAGCTGGATAAATATGAGGAAATGATATATCGAGTGTTTTGTGTGTATTTTTTCTTTTTTCAACATATCGTTGGATTTTTTTATTATGTTTGCATTTTGTTATGCATTAAATGATGATGAATTGGTGCTGGCATGTTTGTGTATGTATGTGTGTGTGGGGAGTGGGTAGGTGTGGGTGTGTGTGGGGGGGAATAGGTGTGGATTGTGCATGTAAGTGTGTGTGTGTGTGGGAGGGTAGGTGTGGGTGTGTGTGTGTGGGAGGGGTGTGTGTGTGTGTGTGTGTGTGTGTGTGTGTGTGTGTGTGTGTGTGTGTGTGTGTGTGTGTGTGTGTGTGTGTGTGTGTGTGTGTGTGTGTGTGTGTGTGTGTGTGTGTGTGTGTGTGTGTGTGTGTGTGTGTGTGTGTGTGTGTGTGTGTGTGTGTGTGTGTGTGTGTGTGTGTGTGTGTGTGTGTGTAATTCACCTCGGTCGCCAGTTGGTTACCCAGCCAGTCTTCCCCATTACGGAGCGAGCTCAGAGCTCATAGACCGATCTTCGGGTAGGACTGAGACCACATCACACACAACACACCTGAAACAGTCACAACCCCTCGAGTTACATCCCGTTTCTATTTACTGCTAGGTAAACAGGGGCCACACATTAAGAGGCTTGCCCATTTGCCTCACCGCTTCCCGGGACTCGTGTGTGTGTGTGTGTGTGTGTGTGTGTGTGTGTGTGTGTGTGTGTGTGTGTGTGTGTGTGTGTGTGTGTGTGTGTGTGTGTGTGTGTGTGTATGTGTGAGTGTGTGGGTGTCTCTGTGTGTGTAAGGGGAATGACGGGTTAATGTTGCGTTACTTTTAAACATTTTTTTTTTCTA
>NC_059282.1:777269-792269 GCF_017591435.1 Portunus trituberculatus
CAGTGGACAAAGTACTCTGCTGTGTTAGTAGCCGATAAATATAAGAAGATAAATACGAACTAAATACATATAGTTGCAGCCAGTGTAAGAGAAATACACACACACACACACACACACACACACACACACACACACACACACACACACACACACACACACACACACCATACCTATCCATACATATTCTCATACACACTCGTACATATACATACACATAACACACACCTATATACAACCATTTATAACATGAATTACGTGTTTATACATAAAGTGGTTGCATATGCATATAAAGAAAAACGAAGGAAGGAACGAGGGTAAGGAGGGAGGGTGATTAAAGTTAGGGAAAGGAAACTGGGAGATAAAAAAGAGACGGAAGTAATGATAAAGAATGAATAATACTTTGGAAGGAAAAAAGAAAGGAAGGAAAAACGAAAGGATGGAAAAAGGGAAAGAAAAAGGGAAGGAGAGAAGGAGGGAAAGAAAATGTGAAGAAAGGAGAATTACATAGGAGAATGAAAAAATGCATATAAAACGCATAAGTAGTAGAGAATGACATATATAAGCACACACACACACACACACACACACACACACACACACACACACACACACACACACACACACACACACACACACACACACACACACACACATTCATATTCATAAAAAGATAGAGTCGAGGATGCAAAGCAGAGATAAAACACAAAACACGTAGAAGCTAAACAAAGCAAACAAGAAAAGGACAAAATACATATATGCACAAACACACACACACACACACACACACACACACACACACACACACACACACACACACACACACACACACACACACACACACACACACACACAGAAAAATATGTCGAGAGATAGTGAAAAGACGAAAGAGGCAAGAATGCAAGAAAGAAAACAGAGAAATGTAGAACAAAAAGAATAAGGAAAACGACAAAAAGTAAAAATATTTAAATCCCCCTGATGTGTGGGAGAGATTTCATTACATACAAGGAAACAGAGACTGAAAAGAAACGAGGAAACAGATTCAGCTGGAGGAAGAAAGAAGAGGAGGTGGGAAATAAGCAGGAAAAAGCAGGAATAAAGGTAGCTTGGTCGCAGAAATATTACGCTGCGGGACATTCTGAGGGCAGACACAAGAGAGATCGATGGGAAGGCAAAGTTGGAAAAAAAAATACTGAGAAGACCAAACCGAAAAAAAAAATCATAGTGAAATTTATTAAGTTTACGTTAAATTATGACGAGGAATAATGCGTTTGTGGTGAGCGTTATTAATTAAGGTGATAATTCAAGGTTTGGCGTTGTTGATTAAAAAAAATTAATTCATGTAAGCTCAAAAAATGTCAAGGTAAAAGAAAAGAAATAAAAAAAACAGAAGGTATTGCGTGTAATAAATCAACATTAAACGAATGCAATTTAAAAGCAAAAGAAATTCCGATAAAAACGAAAGGAAACACTTAAAAAGAAACGATATGAAGCAAAACATCAAAAGAATAAATAAAAATATATGAATACAAAAGAAAATAGCGCGATATTAAAGACAGAATGAGACTTAATAAAAACACACACACACACACACACACACACACAGAGAGAGAGAGAGAGAGAGAGAGAGAGAGAGAGAGAGAGAGAGAGAGAGAGAGAGAGAGAGAGAGAGAGAGACTTACCTTTTGAAGTGTCACGGAACTATTTGCCAGATGACGTTCACTTCTCGGGATTAAAGCGACAGACTTTGATGAGTTTTGACCCAATAAATTTACCGCGATCTTTATTATTGTTTTTTTTTTATTGTATTACAGGTAAGCAAATATTTGTTAGACCTTGACCCTTCATAAGAGAGAGAGAGAGAGAGAGAGAGAGAGAGAGAGAGAGAGAGAGAGAGAGAAGGAAGGGAAGTGCTCAGTCATGTACTCGTATGTATACACATCTCTCTCTCTCTCTCTCTCTCTCTCTCTCTCTCTCTCTCTCTCGTGTAATCAATGCTTCCTCCTACTCTACGGTCACCAGCGGGCAGAGGAGTAGGAGGAGGAGGAAGGAGAGGAGGAGGAAGAAGAGGAGGAGCAAGAGGAAGGGAAGGCGTCAAGAGCGCCAAAAGCACATTTCTCCTCTTCCTTTTCCGCTTCCTTTCCTTTCTCTCCTTGTGTCTTCTCTTCCGCGTGCAGGAACGGAAGGAGGAGGAGGAAGAGGAAGAGAAGGAGGAGGAGGAGGAGGAGGAGGAGGAAGGAAGTGGCCGGAAGGAAAAAGTGGAAGGAGAATACGGAGTTTCCACCTTGTAAACATTTCTCTTGAATTACTGTTTGTGTGTGTGTGTGTGTGTGTGTGTGTGTGTGTGTGTGTGTGTGTGTGTGTGTGTGTGTGTGTGTGTGTGTGTGTGTGTGTGTGTGTGTGTTTTCTCTACCCCACACCTTGAATTCTTCCATTTCCTCCATTTTTTTTCTCTTTTTCATCCACCACCACCATGACTACCACCACCACTACCACCACCACCACCACCACCACCACCACCACCACCACCACCACCACCACCACACCTGTCCTCGCAAAGCTCTCCTCAACCTCTCCCCGTAAGACTCACCTGGCCTTACTTGAGAGCCTTAACACCTCTTAAGACGCCTTCCCTTCCTCCCGATACTCTCCACCTCTCTTGAATAACCCTGCAAATACAAGGAAACAGAGAAATAGCGTGTTGCTAAAGTCTTCTATTGGTTTACTTTATTTACTTCAAGCTAGCTAACACATCTAAGGCTTCTAAGTGAGAGTACTTTTTTTTTTCTTCATTCATTCATTTCTTTAAATATTTATCAGCGTTCAAGATTTTTTTCGCTTGTTCTGTTGTTGTATTTATTTGTTAAGGGAATTACTCTCTGTGTCTGTGTGCATGTGTGTGTGGTTTTTTTTTTACTTTTAAGGTTAGCAAATGGAAAGTGAACGTGAATGTTTTTTTTATATATATTTACTTTTTTTAGATCATTATCCGACTTCAAGAATATGCCCACTTGTTTTGTTGTTGTATTTATTTGTTAATGGAACTACTCTCCGTGCTTTTATTTCTGATGTTGTGATACTTTTAAAATGATCAAATGGAAAGTGAAAGTATTAATTAGTTTTATTTTTTTTTTTTTTTTTTTTAGATATTTATCCGATTTCAAGATTATTTTCATTTGTTTTGTTCTTGTATTTATTTGTTAAGGGAACTGCTCTCCGTGCTTTTATTTCTGATGTTGTGATACTTTTTAAGGTTAGCAAAATAGAAACGAATTAATATGTTATATATATTTTTTTTTTTTAGATGGAGGTGTTATACCGTGAAAAATTAATGCGTTTTGTTTTTCTCCACCATTAAACTGACTTTGTATTCTGAACGTTCACGATTTTTCTTTTCTCATACGCTCAGTCATTAAAAGAAAATATATATGAATAATTTTTGATGTTAAAGAAAGTATCAAATTCAGAAGGAAATATACGTATCATCCTTTTATTTACCGATTAGTTTTATAGGCACTGTGTATGCTCTCTCAATCAATTACTCCCTTTTTATACAAATATGACTCAAAAATATGTTAAGACCGGTTGAAAAAATTACCAAATGAAAATATATATTCGTCTAGAAGTGAAACGGCAGGTTTGTGTAAAAGAAATTACTATTTGTGTTTTTTTTTTTTTATTCCATTTCTATTTTTAAGGATTTTTTGTATTTTTTAACTTCCACGCATTGTATTTCCTTTGTAATAGTGTGTGTGTGTGTGTGTGTGTGTGTGTGTGTGTGTGTGTGTGTGTGTGTGTGTGTGTGTGTGTGTGTGTGTGTGTGTGTGTGTGTGTGTGTGTGTGTGTGTGTGTGTGTGTGTGTGTGTGTGTGTGTGTGTGTGTGTGTGTGTGTGTGTGTGTGTGTGTGTGTGTGTGTGTGTGTGTGTGTGTGTGTGTGTGTGTGTGTGTGTGTGTGTGTGTGTGTGTGTGTGTGTGAGAGAGAGTGAGAGAGAGAGAGAGAGAGAGAAAGGAGAGTGGAGCTTGTGACGTTACTTACTAGTATATTGCGTGAGGTGAGCTGTGACGTGTGTGTGTGTGTGTGTGTGTGTGTGTGTGTGTGTGTGTGTGTGTGTGTGTGTGTGTGTGTGTGTGTGTGTGTGTGTGTGTGTGTGTGTGTGTGTGTGTGTGTGTGTGTGTGTGTGTGTGTGTGTGTGTGTGTGCGTGTGTGTCTGATTACAGGTGTGTATGATGTTTCCGTCACGAACGCCTCACCTGTGACCTCCGCGACCTCCTCACCTTCCCATGTCACCTGTCGTATTACACACACCTGACTTCTCACTATCTAAATTTCGCTTTTTACATATTTCTTGTATATTTTTCTTCCAATTCCTGTGTATCTCCCTAACGCTTCAGATTTTCCTCTTTTTTCCTACACGATCTTGCATTCTTTTCCCTCTGTATGTTATTTTCCTGACGTTTCTATGGTTATTTTTGTTGTATTTATCTTTTTCCCCCTCCTTCATTTTCTCACTTGACTAATATTCCTATTTCTTTCAGTATAACGTGATTCTTCCTTTCTTTCTCTCTGTCATTTGTAAATTAATTTGTTTTGCTTCTCTCACTCCTTTAAACTCAGGTATCTGTTGTTTTATTTATCTACTTGTTTTTTTCTCTCCTCTTAACCGCAATTATTAACTTCTACGTAAGATTCATTGATGCTTAACTTTATTATTCAAGTCAATTAAACGAATTATTCTTCTTGCCTAATTTTCTCCGTATTTTTGTAATGTACTTTGCCGTTTCAACGAATTTTCAAGAGAGTTGCTTATCTCTTTGTGTGAGTTTTTAATATTTTTTTTCTGGTAAAGCTTTCTTCGTAGTTTTCATATATGTCTTTGTCAAGATTCCTTAGTGTGTTTTTATTTTTATCTTTCCATTATAGTGTAAATGTTATTGTTGTTTTTTTTCTGATGAAGTCTCCTACCTACTCTTGTTCTATTTTTTTAAGAATTCTCACTACTCTTCTCTCTTCATTATCCGTCCGGCGTACTAAGCTTCTTTCTCTCTACTTATCCCCCTCTTCCTCCCCAGCTCTCTTCAAACCCAGGAGCCCCACGTCCCCCTGTCATTAGGCCTTCCTCTCCCTTCCCTCTCAGGCCCATCTTTCTCACATCAGCCAAAATTCTGTGCCATCACCCAAATTATTCTGTATAAAATATTCGTGAGGGTGAAAAAGAAATATTCATTTGATATCCTCTTGGTGATGACTTCCCCTTCTCTCTCCTCCACTTCCGCTACTATTTTGTATACTCTTTTTTCCTTTTTTTTCTTATCCACCTTTATCTATCTATCTATCTATCTGTTTGTTTTGTTTCTTTCCTTTTCTTTTTTCTTTCTTTTTTTCCTATCTTTATATCTACATTTGTCTATCTGTTTAGCTGTCTTTGTTTCTTATATTTTTGTTTGTCTGTCTACCTGTCTCTCTGTCTACTTACATCTTCATTTATCCATTTATGTTTCCATTCTCATTTGCTTTCCCTTCTCTTCCTTGTCATCTGTCCTCTCCTCTCCCATTTACTCATTCTTTCCCCTTGTTGCATTAATAATTTCTACTCTTCCTCTTCGCCTCCTTTGCTCTCGTTCTCATCCTCTCCTTTTATCTTTGCTCTTCCCCTCCTTCATTTATATGCCTCCTTTTCGTCGTCCTTCTCTCTTCCTTCATATTCTCTTGTTTTCTTATTTTTCGAATAATAATTTGTGTCTTTCTTGCTCCTTTTATCTCCTCTCTTTATTCTTTTTCTTGCTCCTCATCCTACATCTCTCCTTATCCTCTTCCTGCTCATCCCTCTCCTACTCCACCTCCTCCTCAGGGTGTTAATTCTTAATACATTTTCATAGCGTCATATACAGACCTGACCATCTCCTCCCCCTCCTCTCCTTCCTCTTCCTCCTCCTCTCACTCGTCCTTCCTCCAAATATGTCTCTTTTTCCTCTCCTCCATTCGCTTATGCTTCTTCCTTCTTTTATGTTCTTCTTTTTACTATCATCTCTTCTACCTCATCTCCTCTCATCTTTATTGCGTACTCTCCTCCTCCCCTCCTCCTCCTCCTTCTCCTCCTCCTCCTCCTCTTCCTTCTCCTCCTCTTCCATCGTCGCTGGGAGAAAATTGCCTTGACGGATTAGGCGAACCGAGAAGAGTGTCAAGGTATATATACATTATTTTTGTGTTTTTACTTTTTTTTTATTTGTATGCATTATATTTACCTTTCGTCGCCCCTTCATCTTTTTTCTTTTACATGTCTTTTTATGATAGAAAAGAGAGAGAGAGAGAGAGAGAGAGAGAGAGAGAGAGAGAGAGAGAGAGAGAGAGAGAGAGAGAGAGAGAGAGAGAAAAGCAAATTTACGAGTCTTAAAAAGTTAGTGCGTTTATTTAGATTTTTTTTTTCTGTTGCTTAGGAAAATTTTTAGCTCGAAGGATAAATGAGTTTTGAGGAAAGGGACTTGCTGGAGGAGGTTGGTGGTAGTGATGGTTGTGGTGCTGGTGATGATGGTGGTGGTGGTGGTGGTGGTGGTGATGGTAGTGGTGGGGATTTATGAGTTAGGGATTGTTATATTCTCTCTCTCTCTCTCTCTCTCTCTCTCTCTCTCTCTCTCTCTCTCTCTCTCTCTCTCTCTCTCTCTCTCTCTCTCTCTCTCTCTCTCTCTCTCTCTCTCTCTCTAATGATTGCCTGGAAAATGAATAAATAAAAGACTGTAAGAGAGAGAGAGAGAGAGAGAGAGAGAGAGAGAGAGAGAGAGAGAGAGAGAGAGACATACTCAATGAATACTGAACGAATGAAAATTGTTGTATGAAAAAAATATAGCTTGAATTTTTCTCGACCGTATGTACGCTTATTGAGAGAGGGAGAAGGAGAAGGGAGAGGGAGAAGGGAGAATGAAGAGGGAGAGGAGAGAAAGAGAAAGAGAGGGAGAGGGAGAGGGAAGAGAGAAAACATTTGATATGTTGTTCTATGCATTCCTCTCCTCATTCCCCTCTTCTCTTCCCTTCTCCAGTTGTTGTTGTTTTTGTTGTTTTTGTTGCAGTTGTTGTTATTGTTGATGTTGTTGTTCTTTGTTTGTTTTTGTTGTTATTTCTGGAGCCTCTGTTGTTGTGATTTTTTTTATCTTTCTTTCTTCTCTTTCTTCTTTTTATTTTCTTTTTCTTCAACTTCTTCTTCTTCTTCTTCTTCTTCTCCTTCTTTTTCTTCTTTTTTTCTTCTTCTTCTTCGTCTTCTTCTTCTTCTTCTTCTTCTTCTTCTTCTACTTTACTTTCTTCTTCTTCGCTTGATGCATGATTGATGCAGGCGTGCAGACACACCAATGTTTGTGAATCAGTGACGAGGATTAAAAATGCTGAGAGAGAGAGAGAGAGAGAGAGAGAGAGAGAGAGAGAGAGAGAGAGAGAGAGAGAGAGAGAGAGAGAGAGAGAGAGAGAGAGAGTGTGTTTTAACTATATACTTTCTCCTACTCATCATTATCCTCCTCATCCTCATTCTCATCATCATTTTGCTTTGTTTTTCCTCCTTCTCATCTTCCTCCCCTTCCTCCTTCTCCTCCTCCTCTTCCTCTTCCTCTTCCTATTGCTCCTCCTCCTCCTCCTCTTCCTCTTCTTCCTTCTCTTTGGCGTATTGTCCGCCCCAAGTGAACCAAAACCTGAACCTAACCTAAAACCCCAAAATATTTCACCTCCACCATCTCATTTTGTTGCCGTCACGCCTCGCCCTGAACGAAGCTGAACGAAACTCTAAGTAACATTGTGTCTTGCCAAGATGCTGCAATTATATGGAAGATGAACGCCTCTGAGAAAATAAACTTGAGCTTTGGTAGAAGTAGTAGTAGTGGTAGTGGTAGTGGTGGTGGTGATGGTGTACAAAAAGTAAACAAAGGGAAGAAACGAGTGTATGAGGCCCGAGGAAGGAAGGCTCATAGACTAGCTCGGTAGAAAGAGACAGAGAGGAAGGAAAAAAAAAGGAAAGGTGTTGTTTGCATTTTGATGGCAGTGTGTATGAGGAAAATGGAAGCGGGTGTTTACTTTCATACGAGGACGGAAGGTGGTTGTTGGTTGTTTACACAGCAAAAGGAAACGGGGAATTGAACGTTTTTGTAGTGACAGAAAATGGACGTCGGTGAGTTTGTATAGCGAGGGAAGAAGGAAACTGATACTTCAACATGATATAACGAGAGAAAATGGGAAATGTAGTGTTTGGTGCGTACAACTAAAGGAGAAGAGGGTTTAAATAATAAATGCGTTAGAAGGAAGAACAGTAAGATTTATTTTTTCTGTCATTGTTAAAAGTCATTAAATATTAGTCCAGGAAGAAAGAAATGTTAGTTTAATTAACATGATATTACGAAAGAGGAACAAAAGATGAAAATGAATATGGAAAATAAGAGGACTTACAAAAGAATCTAGGTACACTGCAGACAGAGGGAAAAAATAAGATCTTGAATGTAGGTAGTTTAATTAACGTGATATTAGGAAAATAAAATAGAAGATTAAAAAAAAAAAAAACTAAGAGTGATAGGTCTTATGAACGCAGAAGGATATTGAATAGAAATAGATTAAAAGAAACCTTGAAAGTCCAAAAAACACGAATTAAAGAAAATTTATGAAAAAAAAAGAAAACCAAAACAAGTTATGTAACGAGAGAAAATGGAACAGAAAATGGAGCTTAGATACTTTTTGTATGTTTGTCTTAGAGAGGAAAGAGGAAAAAAAAAAACGCTTTGTTGTGCTAAGTGGAGTAAAAGTAGTGGAAAAAAAAGTAGTGAAATAATTAAGCAACAGATGAATCAAAAAAAGAAAAAAAATAAGAAAAGGAAAAGAGTTAACGAGGAGGTTGTTCTTTTGTAGACAGAAAGAGGAGACATAAAAAATGACTCAGTGAAAATCTGCTTTTCATTGATACTTTAGGAAGAAATAGAATGAAAAAGAAAGTTGTTACGTATGAGCTGAAAATCGTTACGTAGTTAAAATGAGAAAATGAAGCAAGAAAAAGAAACTGAAAAATGAAATAAAAGAAACAGTTGGGGCCTCCTTGAAATAAATAAGTGAAAGAGGGAAGAGAAAAATCTAACTTTTGTTATGCTCTTGTTGAAATTGTTATGCAGCATTAAAGGTAATGGAAGGGTCCGCGTGCCGCCTCTGGAACACACACACACACACACACACACACACACACACACACACACACACACACACACACACACACACACACACACACACACACACACACACACACACACACACACACAGACACACACACAGTCCAGAAGGCATACATGAGGTAGCAATAAAAATAAAGGCATACTGGTTTGAAGAAAGCAATGAATAAATAAATACATAAGCAGATGGAAAGAAATGCTAAAAAAGAGAGAAAGAGAGAAAGAGAGATAGAGAACATACACACACACACACACACACACACACACACACACACACACACACACACACACACACACACACACACACACACACACACACACACACACACACACACCCCGGCCGGGTGGAGATATTTGGGTGTGTCTCCTTTGACGTGTAGCCCCTGTTCACCTAGCAGTGAGTAGGTACGGGATGTAAATCGAGGAGTTGTGACCTTGTTGTCCCGGTGTGTGTTGTGTGCCTGGTCTCAGACCTATCCCAAGATCGGAAATAATGAGCTCTGAGCTCGTTCCGTAGGGTAACGTCTGGCTGTCTCTTCAGGGACTGCAGCAGATCAAACAGTGAATTACACACCACGTAGTGTAGTGGTGAGCACGCTCGACTCACAATCGAGAGGCCCGGGTTCGAGTCCCGGTAAGCGGAGAGGCAAATGGGCAAGCCTCTTAATGCGTGGGGTGTGTTCATCTAGCAGTAAATGGGTACGGGATGTAACTCGAGGGGTTGTGGCCTCGCTTTCCCGGTGTGTGTTGTGTGTTGATGTGGTCTCAATCCTACCCGAAGATCGGTCTATGAGCTCTGAGCTCGCTCCGTAATGGGGAAGACTGGCTGGGTAACCAGCTGGCGACCGAGGTGAATTACACACACACACACACACAGAAAAAAACAGAAATATAACCAAAAAGACAAATTGAAAAGAAATATAATAATTAATGCCCAATGATAAAGGAAAAAAGAGCAAATATAGAAGGGGTGGAGACAAAGTGTATATAGTGTACAGAAAAGCAAGGAAATGTGATAAATGTAGCAACGAATAAAAAGAAAATGAAAAAAAAGAAACAGTTGGCGTGATATGGTAAAATACTGCTTTACATACCTTTACCTATATCCTACTGTTGGGCTTATTTGCATACATTTTCAGGGGAGGGAGGAGGAAGAGGAAGAAGAGGAGAAGGAGGAGGAGGAGCAGGAGGCATGGAGAGGAAATTCTGAGTGTGTTTTATAGTGGTTTTTGTTTGGATGTAGTGTGTGTGTGTGTGTGTGTGTGTGTGTGTGTGTGTGTGTGTGTGTGTGTGTGTGTGTGTGTGTGTGTGTGTGTATGTGTGTGTGTGTGTGTGTGTGTGTGTGTGTGTGTGTGTGTGTGTGTGTGTGTGTGTGTGTGTGTGTGTGTGTGTGTGTGTGTGTGTGTGTGTGTGTGTGTGTGTGTGTGTGTGTAAGTGTGTGTGTTTATGTAAGAAGGGCCCGGTTAAAGGAAGGCATGCAGTTATCAAGACCAGAAAATTACTTGACAAAAAGCAGTGGTAGAAGAAAAGCTTTTGATTTCGCCCTGTCTCAAAAAACTGTATTAGTGGAAGCCCCTCACCCCGTACATGAACGGATGGGTGAGAAAATCTGAAGGGGACGACTCAGAATGCCTAACTTCATAGAAGCTGTTTAGGCGAGAGATGAGGCGTGAAGTTTAAAGTTTAGATTATAAGTAAAGGACAGCCCGAGGATATTCAATGTAGATGAATGGGACAATTAACTGTCATTGAAGAAGAGAGGATAATTGTCTGGATGGTAGTGTCGAGTTAATAGATGGAGGAAATGAGTGTTTCAGGTACTGAGCAATGCCAAATTTGATCTATCCCAATCATAGATTTTAGATCAGTCGTAAGATTTTCTGTGGCGTCTCAGCATGATTTATTTATTTTTTAAGGGTACGTTGTCCATGAAACATAGAAAAGTGCAGGGTGGTATCATCAGCTTAGAAGTGGATAGAACACGAAGTTTGCTTTAGAAGATGATTGATGAATAATAGAAAGAGAGCCGATGACAGGACAGAAGCCTGAGGAAAGCAACTGTTGGTAGGTTTAGAAAAAGAACACAGTAGCCGTCTTCTGCAGTAGCAATAGAACGGTCGGAGATGAAACTTGAGATGGAGTTTCAGAGAGAATGATAGAAGCCGTCAGAGGGTAGTTTAGAAATCAAAGATTTGAGTCACTTTATTAAAAGCTTTTGAAATGTCTAATGCAAGAGCAAAACTTTCATTATAATTTTTAAAAGAGGATTACCAGAAAATCATCATTAGACCGGCCTTGCCATACTTGCATCAGAAAAAAAAATTGTGAAGTGATAATTGTTTCAGAATCTTGTTGAGAATAAATTTAATAACTTTAGATAAGCAGATTTAATGATAGTTTGAAGGATCTAATGGCCAAAAATATCTCCAATAACTTTACTTCTTCATCTTTCCCTCCTTTATTTCATCCTGATGGCACCACTGTCATCTCTTCTGTCTCTAAAGCTGAACTTTTTTCTCAAACCTTTACTAATAACTCGACCTTGGATGATTCTGGACTTGTCCCTCCCTTTCCTCCTCCCTCTGACTATTTCATGTCATCAATTAAAATTCTTCGTAATGATGTTTTCCATGCCCTTTCTGGCCTAAACCCTTGGAAGGCTTATGGACTTGATGGCGTTCCACCTATCGTTCTTAGAAATTGTGCTTCCGTGCTTGCCCCTTGCCTGGCCAAACCCTTCCAACTTTGTTTATCGACTTCTACCTTTCCTTCTTGTTGGAAGTTTGCCTACATTCAGCCTGTTCCTAAAAAGGGTGATCGTTCTAATCACTCGAACTACGGCCCTATCACTTTAATTTCTTGTTTGTCTTAAGTTTTTGAATTATCCTGAATAAGAAGATTGTTTAAAATCTATCACTTCACAATCTTCTCTCAGATCGTCAGTATGGTTTCCGTCAAGGCCGCTCTACTGGTGATCTTCATGCTTTTCTTACTGTGACTTGGTGATTGATTTCGGTGAGTTTTGCTGACGCGTTAGACATATCAAAAGCTTTTGATAGAGTCTACCACAAAGCTTTGATCTCAAAACTGCCCTCCTACGGCTTCTATCTTTCTCTCTGTAACTTCATCTTAAGTTTTCTCTCCTCTGTTCTATTGCTAGTGTGATAGACGGCCACTGTTCTCCTAAAACTATTAACAGTGGTGTTCCTCAGGGTTCTGTTCTGTCACACACTCTCTTCTTATTATTCATAAATTATCTTCTTAACCAAACTTCTTGCCCTTCTACACTGAATATCCTCGGCCTATCCCTTACTCATAATTCAAACCGGAAACTTCACATCTCATCTCTTGCTAAAACAGATTCTATGAAGTTAGGCGTTCTGAGACGTCTCCGCCAGTTTTTCTCACCTCCCAACTGCTAACTCTGTAAAGGACCTCTTCCGCCCATGTATTAAATACTCTTCGCATCTATGGGGAGGTTTCATTCACACACTCTATTAGATACTCT
This sequence comes from Portunus trituberculatus, assembly GCF_017591435.1. Classification (NCBI taxonomy): domain Eukaryota; kingdom Metazoa; phylum Arthropoda; class Malacostraca; order Decapoda; family Portunidae; genus Portunus; species Portunus trituberculatus. The sequence continues at coordinate 789,958 of NC_059282.1, forward strand.
CAATCTTTCATATCTTTCTTTGGTAAACTCTGGAACTCCCTGCCTGTATCTGTATTTCCAGCTTCCTGTGACTTGACTTTATTCAAGAGGGAGATTTCAAGACATTTGTCCCTGTCCTTTGTCTAATTCTATCAGCTCTCCAAGGAGACTGGCGACTGAGTGGGCCATTTTTTTTTTTTTTTTGTTGCTCTTCGCCAGTCCTCGCGTATATAGAAAAAAATTAAAATGCTCACACATACCAGGAACAGATATAATATAGGCTACTTCCATCAAAAAGTAATGGTAGATTTTAATAGATAAAGTTCAAAGAGTTTGGACAAACAAGATGAAAGCACGGAAGTATAGTTTTTTGGAAACAATAAGAAGGACCCCATCAATTCCTTGAGCCTTCAAAAAGTTTAGGCCAGCGAGAGCATGGAGAACATCATTGCAAAGGGTTTTGTGTATACCATGAAGTAGTCAAAGGATGGAGGAGAAGGAGGAACAAGCACTTAATCACCCAAAGGTAGAGTTTTTAGTAAAGACTTGAACGAAAAATTCACCATTAACAATAGATGTGATGGCAGTGGTGCTATCACTATGAAATAATGGAGGGAAAGATGAAGAAGTAAAGTTACTGGATAAATTTTTGGCCAGGAGTCTCGAGGGGAGTTGGATCCCGTAAGATTTTGACACTTACTATTAATGAAAAAGTTTTTCGGTATTTGGAGAACAGAATTGCTTTGATTTCGGACAGAAATATAAATTGTATGATATTCATGTGATCCAAGACTTAAGTACCCTTTGTGGGCAACCACTCACTAGTATATAGTATGAGAACACTCTGTGCTAAATCAAGATTTAAAAGGTTTAGGTTGAGAGAAAGAATAAGAAATGTACGGCACTATCATCTCTTATGCGCTAAGTAAACAGAGGCGGGTCTCTGACACAGAAGCAGTAGTCATTTCAAAAGAAAATTAGCATAGCACCTCCTCAGGTCACACCAAGTAGTAAAGACAAAAGAGACCAGAAATATCTCTGCTTTAATGGATTCTTAGAAGGAGTAATAAGATAAAATACAGATATGAGATTGTAATCCGAGGAGTCCAACGCAGAAGACAGGGTAGCTAACAGCATAAACAGAAGGATTGTATGCTAGAAAAATGTTAAGAATGTTGGTCGTATGTCCAAGACAGTAAGAAATATTAGAAGTTTGTTGTGCTAGTTACTCTGAGTCATAGAGGATAGCAAGGCTAAAGTTCACACGGATAGTCTATGAAACAAGAGGAAAACCAAAGCTTGTGGTGAACAATGAACTCTTCGAAAAATGAAGATATTCCCAAAAAGAAAGAGAGAGAGTATGTGCTCCACTTTGGATGTTCAGAAGTCAAAGAATTTCTTTTAGTCAGAGGGGTAGTGAGAGATATATAGCACAGAAAAAAAAATAGTTAGAGGGTGACTGTGTCGTAGCCAGATGGTGGAAAATTTGGAAGATTCAAGAGAATGCAGCAGAGACATTCAGCTTCAGAATTAAAATAAGGACAAAGAAAGTAGGAGGGAACAGTGTCTGTGTGTGTGTGTGTGTGTGTGTGTGTGTGTGTGTGTGTGTGTGTGTGTGTGTGTTTCATTGTTTGATCTGCTGCAGTCTCTGACGAGACAGCCAGACGTTACCCTACGGAACGAGCTCAGAGCTCATTATTTCCGATCTTCGGATAGGCCTGAGACCAGGCACACACCACACACCGGGACAACAAGGTCACAACTCCTCGATTTACATCCCGTACCTACTCACTGCTAGGTGAACAGGGGCTACACGTGAAAGGAGACACACCCAAATATCTCCACTCGGCCGGGGAATCGAACCCCGGTCCTCTGGCTTGTGAAGCCAGAGGACCGGGGTGTGTGTGTGTGTGTGTGTGTGTGTGTGTGTGTGTGTGTGTGTGTAATTCACCACTACGGACGCCTGCTGGTCACCCAGCCAGTCTTCCCCATAACGGAGCGAGCTCAGAGCTCATAGACCGATCTTCGGGTTGGACTGAGACCACAACACACACAACACACACCGGGAAAGCGAGGCCTCAACCCCTCGAGTTACATCCCGTACCTTTTGCTGCTAGATGAACAGGGGCCACACATTAAGAGGCTTGCCCATTTGCCTCGCCGCTTTCCGGAACTCGAACTCTGCCCTTTCGATTGTGAGTCGAGTATTCTAACCACTACGCTACGCGGTGTGTGTGTGTGTGTGTGTGTGTGTGTGTGTGTGTGTGTGTACATGTGTGTGTGAGTGCGTGTATGTATATGTGTGTGTGTGTGTGTGTGTGTGTGTGTGTGTG
>NC_059282.1:797269-814769 GCF_017591435.1 Portunus trituberculatus
CAACAACAACTTCATGCATGGACAACTCACTATTTCTCTCTCTCTCTCTCTCTCTCTCTCTCTCTCTCTCTCTCTCTCTCTCTCTCTCTCTCTCTCTCTCTCTCTCTCTCTCTCTCTCTCTCTCTCTCTCTCTCTCTCTCTCTCTCTCTCTCTCTCTCTCTCTCTCTCTCTCTCTCTCTCTCTTTGTCTCTTGCACTCATCCGATGTATTTAACTCACTTTAGGCGAATCCGCAATGTTGCACGCTTCTACCCCGTCTCTCTCACTCACTCACCTCACTCTCACTCACTCCACTTACACAGAGCAGGTGCCGAGAGATAATAGCTGCACGCCTCACGCACACCTGTATTTTTTGCACCTGTCACTCCATCGGGTCAGAGACAGGTAAGCTAAACTGACGTGTAGGAGAGACACAGCCGGCGAGAGGTCATCCATTTTGCACGAGGGAACGAAGAACAGTGAAACGAGGAGTAAAGCAACGGAGATTAGATTGTGCATTTCAAGTTCCATCGTGCTGTGTTGTAACTTTATTTCCCTCCCTGCTTGCACCTGCCATTAAAGCGAACAATGGGGAAAAAAAAGGAAATGCTACGATGGCCAGGAATACTGAAGGGACGTGTGGGAGAGAGAGAGAGAGAGAGAGAGAGACGCCCTTTCAGACCTTCACATTCAAAGTTGAAGAACTTGTTATTTCGTGCTCTCTCTATCTCTCTCTCTCTCTCTCTCTCTCTCTCTCTCTCTCTCTCTCTCTCTCTCTCTCTCTCTCTCTCTTTACGCCTATATATCACGTTGAAAGGCACATGGCCACACACACACACACACACACACACACACACACACACACACACACACACACACACACACACACACACACACACACACACACACACACAAAGATGTCAGAGTTGAACCAAAGATGTAAAAATGCATATTCTACATTGAAGTTATACATGCCTCACTGAATCTTGCCTGCCCAGAGAGAGAGAGAGAGAGAGAGAGAGAGAGAGAGAGAGAGAAAAAAGGGAAGAGAGAGAGAGAGAGTCGCACACACACACACACACACACACACACACACACACACACACACACACACACACACACACACACACACACACACACACACACACACACACACACACACACACACACACACACACACACACACACACACACACAGGCACATATGCAGAGTTGATTTGTATCTTTTCCTGTGTGTTGTGAAGGCAGCGGCGTGCGAGGCCTGAGCTGGGTTAGGCTTTCACAAGGACAAGCCAAGCCTAAGTAGCCCCATTCAAGCCCTATTGAGCCTTGCACCTGTCTGATGAGCCTGAACGAATTAGAATGCATGTCAGGTATTGCATTTTTGTCCACGCCATCCTCCTCCTCCTCCTCCTCCTTTTGTGTGTCTCTCCCTTTCCTCCCGTTCGTAATTTGATACTGAGCTATTTTTTTTTTGTCTTGTTTGTTTTGCTCCTCTTGGGTTTCCACTTTCATTATACTATTTTACTACTGGTTTTTAGTGTGTGTGTGTGTGTGTGTGTGTGTGTGTGTGTGTGTGTGTGTGTGTGTGTGTGTGTGTGTGTGTGTGTGTGTGTGTGTGTGTGTAAGAGGAAATTGCTCGAACTGAACATGCATATCTATTATTTTTTTGAGTTGGGGATCGTGTGCGCTTTAATATTCTTTCTTTTTGACATGGGGAGGCGGCCCCGCGCAGTGGCTGGTGCAGTGTTCGTTTATATCACTACATCTCCAATGCATAACGCTTCCTTGCACTTAAAACACCAGCTGCATCCATCTCCCCAGCCACTACCCACTAAATCCAGTAAATCCCAAAACTAACATGAAATCTTCTCAAAAAAAACAAAATTACAATATTCCCTTAAAACACCACCTATAACCACACCCCTCAAAAAATTCCACTAAAAAAAAAATCCTCTAGTATGCAAGGCACTTGAAATCGTCCCCACAGAAATAAATAAATAAAGGAATAAATAGAAATCAAATATTCAGCTACAAAACCTTAAAATCTCCGAAAACTGTCATTCTTTTAAAACAGTCAAGGTTGAATAATGAAATAGAAACACTGAATCTGATAGCTTTTGTAGAACGTTGCCAACTTTGCTTTTTCATTGCGAGAGATATATCAATCCATTCCCTCAAGATCTCTGTTGATAATGTAGAAATCTTGTTAATTAGTCGCTAAAATCATAAAAGAAACACCGTTAGAATTTTTCGCTACTTCCATTAGAGCCTTTTCAAATTAAGAGGTGTGGATAGAAGTGCTCCAAGTATGATTCTAAATAACACCCACTATGCGGTCAGAACGTTCCACTTTTAAGACTAACGTAAACCACTTTCTCCTATCCAAAAATAAAAATATGTACCTTTAATGAACCTCTTATGTGTTTATCAGCCATGTAATACCACGATTTATGAGAATGTAAGACCCATGTGCATTAATGATAATCACCGCTTGTGGAATAAAGAACTTGAAAATGAAAAATCATAGTTTGGTTTCATTATTTGGTTAGTACTGATAAAGATTACAGCATTTTTCTTGTTGGTCATCATGAGTAGGAGTGCAATGTTCTTTACTGATATTGGTATAAGTATGGCATCTTTTTCTTGGGTTATCTGTGTAGTTCTATCAATTCCGGGCATTCGGTTACGTTAAGTTTCGTTGGGTTTGGGTTGGGTTGGGTTGGGTTAGGTTGAGTTGGATTAGGTTGGGTTATGGTTAGGTTAAGTTAGGTTAGAGTAGATTAGTGTATGTTAAGCTAGTTAGGGTACGTTAGAATAGGTTAAGTTGGTTAGGGTAGGTTAGGATAATTTAAGTTGGTTAGTATTAGTAGGGTAGGAAAGGTTAGGTTAGGTTAGGATAGGGTAGGGTAAGTTAGACTAAGTTTGAATAGGGTAGGTTAGAGAAGGTTAGGTTAGGATAAGACAGGTTAGGATAGGGTAGGGTAGGTTGGTTAAATGTGTATCCCATGTTTCATTATTCAGACTAACACCGCATCTCTCCTCCCTTGCTGCTAGTGATATTTATCTTATACGATTAACGAATTTGGCACCTTTTAGTGTGTCTTGTGTAGCAGTGAATGTTTCTCTTAATAGAACTCAGTCTTTGGCTCCTTGAATCAGTCGCCGAGTCTTCAACATTCAAAGAAACTCACCGTCTCATCTGTTTAGAGTCTGAAAAGATAAATAGTTTGACTTCAGGAAGGAAATCAACTAACCTATGTAACTTTTGAAATCTTCTCTTTATTTTATCCCCTTACTCTTTCTGGTTGTCGTTTCAGTCACTCTTTTTCAAATATCATTCTTGTTATGTTGGAATTCAATATTTATCTAATACATTTATGTCATCATATCAATTTCTCTTTTCAAATACTCTCCTCGTTATTTTTCCTTTAGCTTTCATCCTTCTCACATTTGTTATATATTTCCCAGCAGATTTTCAACGTCCCTCTCTCTCTCTCTCTCTCTCTCTCTCTCTCTCTCTCTCTCTCTCTCTCTCTCTCTCTCTCTCTCTCTCTCTCTCTCTCTCTCTCTCTCTCTCTCTCTCTCTCTCTCTCTCTCTCTCTCTCTCTCTCTCTCTCTCTCTCTCTCTCTCTCTCTCTCTCTCTCTCTCTCTCTCTCTCTCTCTCTCTCTCTCTCTCTCTCTCTCTCTCTCTCTCTCTCTCTCTCTCTCTCTCTCTCTCTCTCTCTCTCTCTCTCTCTCTCTCTCTCTCTCTCTCTCTCTCTCTCTCTCTCTCTCTCTCTCTCTCTCTCTCTCTCTCTCTCTCTCTCTCTCTCTCTCTCTCTCTCTCTCTCTCTCTCTCTCTCTCTCTCTCTCTCTCTCTCTCTCTCTCAAGCTAAAATTCAAGAGTTTATACTTTGATGGCTCATTTCCTCCAAGTGGCGCCGGCGGGGAAGTGTACTGAGTATGTATCCGTGTTTGTTCCTTGCGCTCCATTTCAGAACACCGTGAGGAGAAGTAGGCAGCAGTAATAGAAAGCAGTGGTAATAGACGCAGCAAAGCAGTATAGTCTCTCCACAGCTCAGGTGTGCGTGAGGTAGCAGAAATTTATCAGTCGTTTTGGAGCATTACTGTAGCGGCAGCAGCGTGGCAACAGGTGTGTCAGGTGTGTGTGCAGGTGTGGCAAAGGCTCTCTCTCTACGAACAAAAGACACCATTAACGCTTCGCTGACTGCCCTTCTGACTGCCCTGCCTGGCGACTCCGGGCGACGAAATGACCACTGTTGACTCTGTGGAGGCCAGAACAAAGGGAAGGAGGAGCTGGGAAGGAGGAAAGTTGGCGGAGGAGATGGGAGAGACTTAACTGAAGGAGGTGGAAGAGAAGGTACGACAACTGAAGGAGGCTGAAGGAGGTCGGAGGAGAGGCAACAAATGAGAGACAAGGAAAAACAGATGAATGTAGGAGAAATGGGAGAAGGTGGGAGAGAAGGAAAGACTGCTGAACGAACTGACAGAAGAGAGAACAGATGAGAAACAAGGGAAGACAGGTGAATATAGAAGAAAGGGGAGGAGGTGGGAGAGAAGGAAAGACTACTGAAGGAGGTAGGAGGAAAGGAAAGAGAAGAAAAGAAAAACAGGGAAAGACAGAGAAAGTGGAAAAAAGAAAAGGAGAAAGAACGGGAGAAGGAAAAAGCAACTGAAGGAGGGGAGAGAGAGAGAAGAAAAAAAGCAGTTGGAAGAGATAGGAGGACGGAAAGAAGACTGAAAGAGAATAATTAATTAAAAAGGAACGAAGGAAGATATAGTAAAACTGGAGGATGAAGAAAGGAAAAGAAAAGTGACAAAAATTAAGGATATTTTTACTCTATTTATTTATTTATTTTAATGCCCTGGCCTATGGCGCCTTTAGGCATATTTGAAGAGTATATGTGGGAAGCGCTGTTCAGCTTCCACCCATAATTAGTGGCGCAGGCAATTCTGTTTATAGTGTTACCCATATTAGGGCCCATATCACCACCCAAGCGCATCTTTGGTGTAACCACATAGAACCTGGGTATCATGGTGACATGTAGGTAACTTTAAACCACTCGACAAATGGCAAAGTATCAACGCAATACGTGGAGGGATTCAAACCTACTCGTAGACGTCTGCCCGATCCCTCGCTCAGCACCTTTTCCACTACGCCACCGCTTTAGAGATATGTGAGAGAGGAGAAAGGAAGGAAGGAGACAATGAAAATACGGTAGTTTGAGAAGAAGGATGAGTAAAGAGGAAGAAAGTATGAGTGTAAGAACTATGCTAACGTAGAGAAGACAGGTAAACGAAATTAGAATAAAAACAAATTGATCATAGACCTGAAAAATATATTAAAAAGTTGGCTTGCAGTAATTGAGAAATGAAGAAAATTAGCCGGAATAAGATGGAAAGTTATTGGAAAGGCAAATTGGAGGAGGAAGCTACAATAAATGAGAAAATATATAAGGAATGGCATTAGAAAGGAGGATTAGTCTTGAAATATCAACTGAGAAATGGAGAAAAGGAGATGGGAAAAGAGAAAAAGCTATTGGAGAGACAGTGAAAGAAGGAAGGTACGAGAAAAGAAACTAGTAAAATGTTAAGAGAAAGAAGGCAAGGATAACAAGCAAAATCACATCTTAGAAAGCCAGGAGTTAGATACAAAACTGGAAGGAGAAGGGGAAGAAGGAAAGAGTAGGTTACGGTATTCCCAAGACACGAGGGAGAGAGAGAGAGAGAGAGAGAGAGAGAGAGAGAGAGAGAGAGAGAGAGAGAGAGAGAGAGAGAGAGAGAGAGACAGAGACAGAGAGAGAGAATATCACAGGAAGCTGGGGAAAGTCTAATGAGGAATCTGAGAAGGAAAACATGGATTGCAAAGGATTACTTAAGAACACATACCGGAACTCTTAATGCGTTGGAGGGCATCTGAGTCAGGCACCGAGACAAGCAGGCGAACACTAACACACACAGACACACACACGCGCCAGAGCACGACAGGGCACAGGGAGGGGTGGATGTTATGAGGGGAATGAGGGTACACGTCGTTAGGGATTAAAGTTAAGTTGGCTTAGAGATCGTACCTCCTCTAGCAGTCACTCCCTAGCAACGACAACCTGCAGTTGATCTGTCTTGGGAAGCGAGAGGAGAGGAGGGAGGAGACAGAATAAAGGAGAGGAAAGAGGAAGAGGAAAAGAGAAAGGTGGAAAGGACAAAGAGGAGTAGGCTAGAAAAGAGAAAGAGAGAGGAAAAGAGAAAGGTGTGAGGACGGGGAGGAGCAGAGGAAGGGAAAGAGAAAATAGACATAGAGAAAAGAGAGGAATAAGAGAATGGGAAAAAAAATAGAGAAAGTCAGGTTACGTTGAGTGACAGGGAAGTGGAGAGTAAACAGATGAAGGAAAAAAAAAAGGAAAAAAAGGAGGAAATAGAAAAGAGGAAGAGAAAGTTGTAGGGGAGGTGAAAGATGGGTAAGTGAAGTGAAGGGAATGGGAAATGGAATAGGATGGCAGGAGTCATGGGGATCAGAAAGAGGGGATAGGATGGCAGAATAAGAAGGGAGAGGGAAGATGAGAAGGAAGGGGAGAGAGAGGAAAAAGGAATAGGATAAAGGGGTGAAAGAGAAGACAGACAAAAAATAAAGGGTGAGGGGAGAAGGGAGGGGAAGGGAATTAATATATGTAACGCAGGGTACATACACCATCAGTTTTCTTTCCCCAGACTGCGTTTTCTATGAGGCTCGTGTTTGTTTTCCATTTATCTACTTGATGGGAGGCATTACCGTTTTTTATATGTATTAGTGTGTTTTTTCATCGTGTTTTTCTTTTTCTTTTTTTGTCTATCACTCACCAGCCTCGTGTTTTTTTTCCCCACTTGTTATTTTTGTGTCTGTGTTTATCAGCTTGTATTCATGTGTGTGTGTGTGTGTGTGTGTGTGTGTGTGTGTGTGTGTGTGTGTGTGTGTGTGTGTGTGTGTGTGTGTGCGTGTGAGATATCTGTTATCCCTCCTACCTCCCTCACTCACTCAGTTCCTCCCCTCCCCTTCTCATTCCTTCCAAACCTTCCTCCTCTTCCTCCTTCCTTGCTCCACCCAAACTCTCTTGCCAACTCCCCTATTCTTTCACTACTCTCTCTCTCCCATCCACCCATCCACAATTTCCTATCCACACTGTCTCTCTCTCTCTCTCTCTCTCTCTCTCTCTCTCTCTCTCTCTCTCCATCTATTCCAGTAATCCTGTTGCCCCCAGCTATGCTCCCAACCTATCCCTACCTGTCCCCAGCGACTCCGTAACTCTGCCCCCAAAAAGCACCAGTCACACAAATTCCACACCTCTCAATTCAGGCCGATCGCTATCAACCATTGTCCCCTTTTCTGTAGCGGAAGAAAACGTGAGTCTCAACGGTGCACTAGCTTATTTTGGCGTCTTGCCCTTGAAGGAGTGAAAACAGTCTCCGTGGCTCTCTCTCTCTCTCTCTCTCTCTCTCTCTCTCTCTCTCTCTCTCTCTCTCTCTCTCTCGTGGACACTTATTATTTCCCGTGAAGTGAGATAAAGTCTAAACCAACCTCGTGTTTCAGAGAGAGAGAGAGAGAGAGAGAGAGAGAGAGAGAGAGAGAGAGAGAGAGAGAGAGAGAGAGAGACAGAGAGATAGTACGCGTGACAATGTACTGCTATTTTCTGTGGCATATACATTAATTTTCAGACACACACACACACACACACACACACACACACACACACACACACACACACACACACACACACACACACACACATATAAACGAACCATACAATTATCCTATTTTCACCTTCCCAACTATTTCATTATTTACCAATAGTCCTCTCTCTCTCTCTCTCTCTCTCTCTCTCTCTCTCTCTCTCTCTCTCTCTCTCTCTCTCTCCATTCCTGTACCTGTAATCACGGTGCATCAATATCGCAGGTGAGGGGAAGGGTTTGGATTTACCTGTATGGATGGATGGATGATTATAGATGTACTTTCTCTCTCTCTCTCTCTCTCTCTCTCTCTCTCTCTCTCTCTCTTCTCTCTCTCTCTGATTTTTGTTCGTCTCTACTCACTATTCCTTCTCTGACTTCTGTTTCTCTTCCTTTTTCTAACTTTTTTTCTCCAACTTTTCTTCTATTCTACCCTTCGTTTTTTTTCTTTTTTATTTTCTTTCATCTTGTCGTCTTGGTTTCCCCTCTCTTCCTCTCTTGTTTGAGCTTGTCTTTTCGTTTCTCCTCCTCTTCCCCCTCCTCCTCTTCCTCTTCCTCCTCCTACTCCTACTCCTCCTCCTCCTCCTCTTCCTACTCCTCCTACTCCTCCTCCTCCTCATCCTCCATTCCCGAGAGAAAAAGCACTGTAAAACACAGAAAGTTCTCCAATTGTCTACTAATTTCAAAATCCGTCCCGGCTTTTCGAAAAACTATTCCAGTCTGAACTTTTAAAATTGGAGAGGGGGTCAATTTGGTCTCTGCATTTATTATGGAGTAAGGGTTGTGGATGAAGGGGAAAGAGGGAGGGGAGGGGAAAGGGGAAAGAGGAAAGACGAGAAAAAAAAGGGAAAAGGGGAATTAGGATCAAAAAGATGTCACGTGATTTGATTTATCTGTGTTTACTTGCCTTGTTATTATTGTTGTTGTTGTTGTTGTTGTTGTTGTTGTTGTTGTTGTTGTTGTTTTGATGATGGTGTTTTATGTACGGTATACAGTAAGTCCTAAAATGCCCGTTATTTTAAGCTGCTCTTGATTGAAAACACACACACACACACACACACACACACACACACACACACACACACACACACACACACACACACACACACACACACACACACACACACACACACACACACACACACACACACACACACACACACACACGAGAGAGAGAGAGAGAGAGAGAGAGAGAGAGAGAGAGAGAGAGAGAGAGAGAGACAGACAGACAGACACACCAGCAAATATTGGATGGATTTAATCACTCGATAAGTTTGATATACCATTCGCTGTGTTCATCCATCTTCGTTCTCCTTCTCCTCCTCCTCCTCCTCCTCCTCCTCCTCGTGCTCCTCCTCCTCCTCCTCCTCCTCCTCCTCTCTCCTCCTTCTCCTCCTCCTCCTCCTCATCTTATCTGTAGCCAGTTTGAAGTAGTTACCAAACAGCTTCGAAAGGACCAAGAGTTATGTTGCTGTTTGGCTTTCCTTTGTATTCCTTTGTATTCCTCCTCCTCCTTCTCCTCCTCCTTCTCCTCCTCCTCCTCCTCCTCCTCCTCTTGCACTGTGTCATATTCTCCTGTTCATAATTTTCCCTCCTTCAATGTCTCCCTTGCATTACTTGCTCTATTTTTCCCTTGTTCTCCTTAGTCCAGTATTCTCTCTCTCTCTCTCTCTCTCTCTCTCTCTCTCTCTCTCTCTCTCTCTCTCTCTCTCTCTCTCTCTCTCTCTCTCTCTCTCTCTCTCTCTCTCTCTCTCTCTCTCTCTCTCTCTCTCTCTCTCTCTCTCTCTCTCTCTCTCTCTCTCTCTCTCTCTCTCCCCATCCTCCTCCTCTTCCCTCCCTCATCATTACAAGCAGTCTTACCACCTCTTTCTTTATCCCTCTTCCTCCTCCTCCTCCTCCTTCTCCTCCTCCTCCTCCTCCTCCTCCTCCTCCTCCTCCTCCTCCTCCTCCTCCTCCTCATAATTCTACCCGCACCACGTCCTTTCCAATAAGCTTTTCCTCTCACTAATAAAGGCAAGTAAAGCTGTCTTCCCACGTCCAGGTGTTGATTAAGCTCATTACCTGTGCTCGGAGGAGGGTGAAGAGGAGGAGGAGGAGGAGGAGGAGGAGGAGGAAAAGAGCTTGAGTTAGTTTAGCAAATTGGTCTCTTTTCTTTGTTTTTCGGTATATTTTTAGTGGCGAATGCTCTCTCTCTCCGTGTGTGTGTGTGTGTGTGTGTTTATCTCTCTCTCTCTCTCTCTCTCTCTCTCTCTCTCTCTCTCTCTCTCTCTCTCTCTCTCTCTCTCTCTCTCTCTTCCTTAATGAATACACCGCGGAGTCTATGAGCGGAAGCCTTTATCGCTCTACCTGGCCGCCAGTTGGAGTTTATTTAGATTATTCTTAGCCTCGCCTCCTGGAAATCTTAGACGGAATGTATTTGTTCCCTAAATCCCTTCCTCCCTTGCTCTCTCTCTCTCTCTCTCTCTCTCTCTCTCTCTCTCTCTCTCTCTCTCTCTCTCTCTCTCTCTCTCTCTGGTATCATAACAATACAAAAGAATAAGATAACCAGTAACAATGGATCGTAAATTACCTTTGTGCTACCTTTTCCCTTACAATACCTTTCCTTACCTGCCTCTCTCTCTCTCTCTCTCTCTCTCTCTCTCTCTCTCTCTCTCTCTCTCTCTCTCTCTTAGGTAACCTTTAATACGCATTCCAATTAAACGAACTTTCGACAGATACTAATTTCTTTTTTCATCTGTTTTTTTTTTTCTCGTATTCATAGCTTCAATTTCTGCCTTTCTGATTATTCACTCTTCTGTTTTTAACTCGTCTTGGGATTAAGGAAAATGTTGCGAGTTGGCGAGGTCTGGCGTGCATGTTATTTCGTACTGCCGGAACTCTCCGGCCGGGAAGTTACACATGCATACTCTTTTGACTCCGGTGTGCAAAAGTCATTGAGACCAGCTGGGATAATCAGGGAAGACTCCGGAAAGAAAACGGAAGACTACAATAGAACCAGTAAAGGAGAACTTGGATAAACATTGCGCGCGTACAGTAAGAAACACACACACACTCACATACAAACACACACACACACACACACACACACACACACACACACACACACACACACACACACACACACAAAGCAATATGTAAGAAAAGAGCTAGGGAGGATGAGCTGGAGGAGGATAAGTAGTAGTAGTAGTAATAGAAGGAGGAGGAGGAGGAGGAGGAGGAGGAGGAGGAGGAGAAGGAGGAATACAAAGGAATATACAAAGGAAGACAAACATCAACAAATCCTTAGGTCCTTACTAGGCTGTTTGTGGAGACTATCTACTAACTACCAGTGGTAGAGACAGGACAGCAAAGCAGAAGGCTCCTCCCCACCCACCCCTCCCTCCAGCCGAGGCTGGCAGGAAAAAAGGCGAAACCATGTGATATTAAAAAATCACATGGAATTTTAGTAGAGAGTGAAAAGGAAATGTGTAATCTACGTCTGACTACTTGTGTTTGTGGAGGAAAGTGTTAACGCTTGGTAAATGTCATGTTGTGTGTGCATTGTGTACGTGGATGCACAGTGTGTATGTCGAATGGGTGGTGCGGCAGCCTTGCCTGGCGCTTTCTAGGAGGCAGCAGTCAATCAGGCCCCAGCTCCGTTCAATCCACTGAGATAGCATACTTTCCTGTAGGGACGCCGTACGCTGATAACCCCTTGCAACATTGATCCCTGGTACTTAGTTCCCGATGATGATCAATGGTTGACAAGGCCCTCTCCAAACACAGCCCGTCACAGGTCGAGAGTAGTAGTAGTGACCGTTCACTCTGGGCTATCTGTGCGTGTATGCAGTGTAGTGTAGTATGTATGTAAACACAGTGTGGAGTCAAAAAGGTGGTGCGGCAGCCTTGCCTGGCGCTTTCAAGAGAGGCAGCAGTCAATCAGGCCCCAGCTCCGTACAACCACTGTAAAAGTGCACTTCCCTTTAAAGGGCGCCGCACACTGTATGGTTACCCCTGCAGCGGTGACCCTGGTACCTTAAATCCCGATGATGGTCACCTACTGTCAGGGCTCTTGACTATCCACAGCCCTTCACAGATCGAGAGTAAAAGTAGTGACCGTTCACTCCGGGCTATCTGTGTCATGTATGGAGGGTGAGAGTAATTCAAACTAACGGGCAATTTAAACCACGATCAGAGGCCCGGGAGATAAAAGAAAAAGCGCAAGTTATTCGGAAATGAATAGCGACAACCGGGGATTAGATTCAAAGTATTTATCGAGGCGAACTTTGAACGTTTCGATAGTACCTGAGTTGACAACATTTGATGGCAGACCATTCCATATATTAACTATGCGATTAAAGAAAAAGTGTTTGGCTTCATTTGTTACAAAGCGCTTACCAACAATTTTAAAACCATTGCTTCTGGTGACATTTGACTGGTCGACTGATACGTATTTTTGAATATTCATATTTGCAAACCCATTAAAAATTTTGAAAAGCATGATAAGGTCGCCTCTTACTCTCCGTTTCTCAAGAGAAAATAAATTTAATTCCTTTAGGCGTTCCTCGTAGGATTTGTTCCGCAACCTTGGGATCATTTTTGTTAATCTGCGTTGTATTTTTCTAATTTTTCGATATCTTTTTTGTAATACGGTGACCAAAACTGAACATTGTATTCGAGATGTGGACGGACGAGTGAGTTATATAATGTTAATATTATTTTCTCAGACTTGAAAGTGAAAGATCGTCCAATGAAACCAACTAATTTATTCGCAGTTTTGACGACTTCAGTACAGTGTTTGCTAGGCTTGAGGTCTGCTGAAACAATGACACCAAGATCTTTTTCTTTGTCCACACTCGTCATTGGGGTATTATTCATCTTGTATGTCGCCTGAGGATTTTGATTTCCTATGTGTAAAACGTGGCATTTATCTATATTGAATTTCATTTGCCACTTGTTTGACCATTCGATGAGAGTATCTAAATCTTTTGCAAAAGTTGTCTTTGGCTTTCTGAGTCTACTCTGTTTGCAATTTTGTGTCATCTGCGAATTTTGAGAGCTTACAATTTATTCTTTCATCAATGTCGTTAATATATATAATAAAAAGAATAGGTCCCAGAACTGATCCTTGAGGAACGCCACTGCTTACGTTAATCCAGTCTGAAGATTTACCATTGATCACAACTCGCTGTTTACGATCAGACAACCAATCCTCGATCCACGCTGCAATGTCACCAGTTATACCATGCGCTTTTACTTTGTTGATAAGACGTTTATGTGGCACTTTGTCAAAAGCCTTTTGGAAGTCAAGATATATGATATCGACCGCTCTGGTGTTGTCGTACAAATTATATATATCATGGAAAAAGTCAAGTTTTGTTAAACATGACCGCTTGTTTCTAAATCCATGTTGTGATTCGTTTATTATGTTGTTACTTTCTAAGAATGCAACAACTTTATCCTCAAAACTGTCTCCATTAATTTACCTACCACTGAAGTGAGGCTAATTGGTCGATAATTTCTAGTTTGAGACTTGTCACCTTTTTTAAAGATTGGAGTTACGTTTGCGAGTTTCCAGTCATCAGGAACTTTACGAGTGCTTAGTGATTTATTAAAGAGGATAGACAATGGTTTAACAAGTTCGTTCTTTGCCTCTTTTAGTATTCGTGGAGAAATTTTATCGGGACCAGGAGTTTTATTTGTTTTAACTTTATTTATTGCGCTCAAAATTTCATTTTCTTGGATATCGCACGTATTTAAACAGACATTATTGCTGTGATTTGGTGCAGTTGGCTGATTTTCTGAATAATTTTCTTCAGTGAAGACTGACGCAAAGTAATTGTTTAATTTAATAGCCATTTCAATTTCGTCGTCCGTGTGTTCGCCATTGTCTAGAGCTAGCGGCCCTATTGATGAAGCTATTGCTTTTTTAGTTCTGATATAACTGAAAAACTCTTTAGGATTTGTCTTGCTACGATTGGCGATATGGAGCTCATAATTTTTCTTACTTTCCCTAATAAGTTTTTAGCATTGCGTCGCAATTGGTCATGCTCAGTCTTGTCTCTTTCATTGTGCGTTGTTTTGTATTTGTGGTAGACGCGTTTTTTAGCATAGTTTTTTTTATTTCTGAATTCCACCATTTAGGTTTATAGCTGGCGATTGAGCGCCTCTTTCGTAGTGGAATAGAGGATTTTACAGCTCGATCTAGTTTAAATGTAAATATTTTCCACGCTTCATTTATGCAATTTGCACTCGATAGTTGGCTCCAATCGCTTTCAAACAGAATTTTTCTGAGTTTTCCAAAATTAGCTCGATGAAAGTCAGGTACTTTTTCTTTACTTACATTTGTGAGCATCTTACTTGTTTTGACATTGAATGTAATCGCCAAAAATAATGGAATGCCAACAACATACGGTGTTCCCAGGCGGTCACCCATCCAAGTACTAACCGGATCCAACGTTGCTTAACTTCGCTGATCGGACGAGAAGCGGTGTGTTCAACGTGGTGTGGTCGTTGGAGGAGGAGAAGGAGGAGGAGGAGGAGGAGGAGGAGAAGAAGGAGGAAGAGTAGGAGGAAAAAAAGCAGGAGGAAAGGAAAAAAGAAAAGAAGAGATTATATTAAATCAAAAGATAAGCATAATTTGAAAAAAGAATTAAGAAAAGAGAAAAGGAAGAAGAAGAAGAAGAAGAAGAAGAAGAAGAAGAAGAACATAAGAAAAGAGGGAATCTCCAAAAGGCTGCCAGGCCTACACGTGACAGTCCCTGTATGAGAAAAGTTACCTATTTCCATCTATTGTCCTCATCCAAAAATTCATCTAATCTCTTTCAAAGCTCCCTATTGATTCGGCACTAACAACATGACCAGTGAGTCTGTTCCACTTATCAACCACTCTGCTTGAAAACCAGTTTCTTCCAATTTCTCTCCTAAACCTGCATTTTTCAAGCTTAAACCGTTTATTTCTGGGGAAGAAGAAAACAAAAGAAGAAGAAATAACATCAAATCAAGAAAAAACAACAAAATAAAGATAAAAGTATGAAAGAGGAAACAGTGAAGAAAAGCAAGAGGAAGAAGCAGAAGAAGAAGAAGAAGAAGAAGAAGAAGAAGAAGAAGAAGAAGAAGAAGAAGAAGAAGAAGAAGAAGAAGAAGAAGAAGCACTGGAGGATGAGGCGAAGAAGACGATCGCATCTGGCATTCCTTCTACAGACTATAGAGATTGAAGCCAAGTTTATCCTCATCACACACATTCTTACCACGGATTTCTTAGCCATCTATTTCCTCCCAGCAAAACACGCCAAGACTTCCCGAATAGACAGAAAAGATAGAAAAGACAAAAAACAGCAACAAATCTATATCCTGTAGCCAAAGTTTAGAAAATATGAAGCACTGAGGTAGAAATTAACATATATTCAGCTAGATCTTCAGTAAATATTAGAGAACTGAATAATATAAATGCATAAAATAAAGATATAGAACCCAATAATGCCTACCACAGTAATAAGTGTTGAAATATAGAGACAGACGAGGAGATAAATAAATAAATGAGGTCGGGGCACATATTAGCTTATATAGACGTGGAAATATTACAATTGCATAGAACAGAACGACGAACCATACCATAATAGATAACAAAGACACAAATTTTTGAATGAGATCGTTGTAGCTATAGTTTCCTTTTATAAGTTTCAGAATACGGACGGGAAAAGCGACCAACAGAACAGGTGAAACATATCGTCCGGTATTAAATAGTTAAAGGTGAGGGTTCGGCAGCACGTGCAGCTCCCCTGGCTCGTGTGTCACCTGGTGGGGGTCGACAGGTGAAGGAAGAGGGCCGCTAGTACAGGTAAAGCAAGGGGAAGGTGGGCGCAGGAACAGTCATCCGTTTCTTGATCCCCTCAGTACTTGAACCACCTGATGCTCCAGAGAGAGAGAGAGAGAGAGAGAGAGAGAGAGAGAGAGAGAGAGAGAGAGAGAGAGAGAGAGAGAGAGAGAGAGAGAGAAACAGAGAATCAGAGAAACAGAGAAACAGAGTAAAGATAACAGTTCCATGTAGATCCACAGAAAGCACTTTTGAAATCTGGCAAGGAAAAAAATAATATGGAAGCACACCACGCCATAACACACACACACACACACACACACACACACACACACACACACGAACATCCAGCAGTTCCTTTCCTTCTTTCCCTAAAGGGTACATAAAGGGAGAGAGAGAGAGAGAGAGAGAGAGAGAGAGAGAGAGAGAGAGAGAGAGAGAGAGAGAGGGGTGAAGAGGTTAAGGGAGAACGAATGAGAGGAGGAAGAGGAGGAAAAGGAGGAAGATGGATTGTAGCAGGGGTTAAGGAGAGACATAGGGACGCAGGATTGCAGTGTTGAAAGCATGAATACAAGAAATTACTATATGTGAGAGGAATTCTCTCTTTCTCTCTCTCTCTCTCTCTCTCTCTCTCTCTCTCCGGCAGTACAGCCTGAATACAAGAGAGAGAGAGAGAGAGAGAGAGAGAGAGAGAGAGAGAGAGAGAGAGAGAGAGAGAGAGAGAGAGAGAGAGAGATTATGAAGTGATACGCATAAATTCCGAATTTGCACGCTGGGGGGAAGAGAGAGAGAGAGAGAGAGAGAGAGAGAGAGAGAGAGAGAGAGAGAGAGAGAGAGAGAGAGAGAGAGAGAGAGAGAGAGAGAGAGAGAGAGAGAGAGAAGTACGTGATGTAGTGTTGAAAGTAGGGAGTGAATTGTTGATGATGAGGATAATTGTGGAAATGAAGAGAGGAGAACAAGTAGGAGGAGGAGGAAGAAGGGGAAGAACAAGAGGAAGAGAATAATGATGGAGAATAATTTTAATGTAATTTCTATTTATCCATCTCTGTTCGTATTATATACTACATTTAGATCCTGTCTCTTAAGCACACACACACACACACACACACACACACACACACACACACACACACACACACACACACACTCACACACAAGTACTCGAGAAAGCAAAGGTGAAAAGGTGCTTGTTTTAATGTAGTTTACCTGTAAGTATATTAAAAAGGTTCAGGTGTGTGTGTGTGTGTGTGTGTGTGTGTGTGTGTGTGTGTGTGTGTGTGTGTGTGTGTGTTTTGTTTGTCAGTATCTATGTTGAAAGAATCAAATATTAGAAAAGCCACTCCGCATTCTTTCTTTTGTGTGTTCGTTTGAATGTACGTGTGTGTGTGTGTGTGTGTGTGTGTGTGTGTGTGTGTGTGTGTGTGTGTGTGTGTGTGTGTGTGTGTGTGTGTGTGTGTGTGTGTGTGTGTGTGGCAGCCATAAGTCATTTTGATGCAGTGCTGGCAATTGAACACCTATCATTCTTCACTTTCCACTTTTACTTTCCCCTTACACACATTTCCTCCGTGCCTCTTTTCCTTCCCCCTTCTCATTCCCTCCACCCTCCCACCTTTCTCCTAACTTCTCTCTTACCTTCCTTCATCTCATATTCTCTTCTTACTTTCCCTTATTCCTCGCACCCTTCCACCTTCTTTCCTCCTAACTTCTTTCCTTCCTTCATCTCATATTCCCTCCTTTCCCTTAAAGAAGAGGTGCATTGTTACCAGCAGCGCCTTGTACCTCTAGCGTTACCCTCCCCCCTCCCGTCTCTCTGGTAGTAATGTGCGGAACCAAAGAGAGTGTAGTGTTGCAATAACCCTCTGATAGATGGCGTGACAAATCGGCTTTATCACATTCTGAAAATATTACCGTTCCTCACAGCCACCTCCAGAGAGAGAGAGAGAGAGAGAGAGAGAGAGAGAGAGAGAGAGAGAGAGAGAGAGTGCGTGTTAACTGTTTTATGCCTCAAATCTCCTATTTTCTATC
>NC_059282.1:817269-824769 GCF_017591435.1 Portunus trituberculatus
GGATTAGATACACGACGGGTTTGTGACGGAAAGAGAGCGTTGGACTGATTGAATCTGCTAATGTTTTTGAAGGAAAGAGGTTAATGCTTCTGTCCTCCTCTTCCTCCTCTCTCTCCTTCTCTTCCTCCTCTTCCTCCTCTTGTTTGTCTTCATTATCTCCTTCTTCTTTATTACCTTCATTCTTTTTCCTCCTCCTTTTCCAATTGTCTTCCTTTTCGTCTTCTTCCTATTTATCTTCCTCATATTATCATCTTTATCCTCCTCCTATCCTCTGCTTCCTCCTTTTCTTCCTCTTAGCCTTATCTCCCTCTTTCTTTTTTTCTTCTCGTTCCTCTTCTTCGTACTTTTCTCATATTCTTAATCTTCTTCTTTTGCTTCCTGTCCTCGTCTTATTCTTCTATTGCTTTCTCTCATCCTCATCTTCCTCTTCCTCTTCCTCTTCCTCTTTTTCCTCCTTCTCCTCCTCGTCCTTCTTCTCCTCCTCCTCCTCCTCCTCCTCCTCCTCCTCCTCCTCCTTCATCATCATCATCATCATCATCATCATCATCATCATCATTATCATCATCATCATTATCATCATCAACATCATCATGTTCTTCCTCCTCTTCCTCCTCCTTTTCCTCCTCTTCTTCATCTTCTTTCTTCTCTTCCTCCTCCTCCTACTCCTACTCCTCCTCCTGCAATGTGAAAGGTAAATTTAATATGTTATTTTATCACGTGAATTTACAAATTCTCTCTCTCTCTCTCTCTCTCTCTCTCTCTCTCTCTCTCTCTCTCTCTCTCTCTCTCTCTCTCTCTAATGTAATTATTGAAATACCTACTCCTAAAGTACCAATGCTCCTGAATGTTGTCAGTTATTTGAGGTAGAAATATATATGGTTTCTTTAATATTATTTCATTATTTTTTGTTATTTTTGCGGTTACGTCCCAAACAACCATCACTCCTCGTTCGGTCCCTCCTAACTGCTGCTCTCGTGCCTTGTTCCTCTTACCTGTTCGTTCACCACTACTGAAGCTTCGGTACTGCTCGACACGCTACGTCACCTCACCCTTGTCCCTCACTCCCCCGTCCTCTTCCGTACTCACTACTCAGTTCGTACCTGGACACCGTGACTCACATACCCTTTTGGATGTAGCTGCTGACTCCCACAAGACCATCGCACCACACCCCTGCCCGTGAGTGTTTCGCCCAGTGTCTCATGGTGTTGAGATTTGGTTTTCTGTTTTTAGTTTTGTTTAGAGTGGGTTTTTTTCTCCTATGGGTTGTTATTCTTGTGTTATTATTTGTTTGTAGACTTTTTCAAGGAAATTTATAAGCTAAAGAAGGTAAATTTGGGTACCTCCTATTTAAAAGCGCACCAGGCTAGGGAACCGTGTAAGGAGGCCCTACCGACGTATGCTTGGACCGTGGCAAGGATTCGAACCCGTGCGCTTGGAATTCCCTTAGATCCCAAAGCGCATGTGGCTTAGTTGGTTTTGGATTGACCTTTCTCGTATATTTCAGTCAATGTTCTTTTCTTTTGTTTTGTGTTAATTAACTTAAGGTTAATTAAGTTTTGACTAACCCGCATCAAGATTGTTCGACCCGATAACGTTATGCCCTCACAAACCCTCCTTCCCGCTACCTATATTGTTGTGTTGTTAGTCTTCCGCTCACACTCCGCACTCGTATCCCCATCCGTAGTAATACTGATTTTAATATATTTTTGTTTTACGATGTCATTTTGATTTTAGTTGTGTGTGTGTGTGTGTGTGTGTGTGTGTGTGTGTGTGTGTGTGTGTGTAATTCACCTCGGTCGTCTGCTGGTCACCCAGCCAGTCTTCCCCATTACGGAGCGAGCTCAGAAATCATAGACCGATCTTCGGGTAGGACTGAGACCACAACAACACACAACACACACCGGGAAAGCGAGGCCACAACCTCTCAAATTACATCCCGTACCTACTTCCTGCTAGGTGAACAGGGGCTACACATTAAGAGGCTTGCCCATTTGCCTCGCCGCTTACCGGGACTCGAACCCGGGCCTCTCGATTGTGAGTCGAGCGTGCTAACCACTATACTACGGTGTGTGTGTGTGTGTGTGTGTGTGTGTGTGTGTGTGTGTGTGTGTGTGTGTGTGTGATTTTCTCTATTTTTCGTTATTTCTTTTTTTTTTTTTTTTCTTATATTGGGTGTATTTTTTGATACGTATTTACGGCTATTTTCTCATCTACTTAAGATTATTTTATATATATATTTTTTTTTACATATTTGTTGTTTTTATTTAGTTTTATACACTTATAGTTATTTTTCTGTCTATGGTGACTTGTGGTGATCTTCACGTGTTTATGGTGATTTAAAGTTTGTCATTACGTTCTCAGTTTTTTTCCTATCTTACGTGCCCTTGTTTTTTTCTGCATATACTTATAATGATTTAAAGACATACTATTTTTACTTCCTTGTTCTTATTTATTATTTTCATTATTATCATATTCATTTCTTTAAAGTGAAAAGTAAAACTAATCGGCGCTTCGTAATTTTGATGAGTGATTTGAATATCTTTTGTGTACATCCGCTAATTGTGTTAATGTGTCATAATCTCGCTAATACATAAGACTGAACGCTCACCTCATTGCTATTGCTTTATTCATTTGCTTCTTGTTTTTATTTGTTATTTGTTTTTATTCATTTTCATTTGTTTAATCATTTGTTTACTTTTTATTTATTCAGTCTTCCACCTCGGATAAAAACAAAGAGAATTAAGTAAATAAATTGCTATTTGACAAGATTCATTCCCTGTATATTAATTTTCTATCGCATCTACTTCTTTTTATTTTTGTCTTATTTATCTATTTTTTCTTAAAGATTTATTGGTATATTTTCAAATGATAACAGCAGCAATTTCTATTATTCTCTTCTTCCTCCAGTTCATACTACTACTACTACTACTACTACTACTACTACTACTACTACTACTACTGCTACTGCTGCTGCTGCTGCTGCTGCTGCTACTGCTGCTACTGCTGCTGCTGCTGCTGCTACACTGCTGCTGCTAATACCACCACCACTGCCACTGCCACTACACTGCCACTGCTGCTGCTGCTGCTGCTGCTGCTGCTGCTGCTGCTGCTGCTGCTGCTGCACCACCACCTGCACCACCACCACCACCACCACCACCACCTGCACCACCACCTGCACCACTGCTGCTGCTGCTGCTGCAACCACCACCACCACCACTGCCACCTGCTGCCACCACTGCCACCACCACTGCTGCTGCTGCTGCCACCACCACTGCACTGCTGCTGCTGCTGCTGCTGCTGCTGCTGCCACCTGCCACCACCACCACCACCACCACAACCACCAGTACTACTACTACTATCGCTGCAACTGTCTGTCTATGGTGACTAGTACAACCACTACCAATACCACTACTACTGCTACTACTACTACTACTACTGCTGCAACAACAACTACTACTACTACTACTACTACTACTACTACTACCACTACTACTACTACTACTACTGCTACTATGACTACTACTACAACTTACTACTTACTACCACTATTTTTATCACCACCACCATCACCACTACCACTACACTTAAGGTCACCTCTATCTTTGTCATACTCGGAAACAAGTAAAGCAGGAACGACAAGCGACCCCAAACATTTTATAAAGAAAACCATTTTATACCCTCATTCCTCCTCCCTACTCCGTGCTACTTACACTACCCTCTCCTTCACTGGCGTCATTTTCTTTACTTTCACCCTAAATATAGCCACATCTCCTTCCATCCCTCCCTGTCTCCACCCCTCCCTCTTTCTCCCGGTGTCTTTCGCTCCACTTAGTCGCTCCACTCTGTCGCTTTCAACAATTTGCACTCACTTTCATTGCCCGGCGCGACGCTTCCCTGACGAAGGATAAAAGAGTAAACATCATTAATTAAAGTTTCCCCCTAGAAGATTTGGTGTCGAGACAGGAAGTATCTCTGATTTCTGAAAGACGAGAAGAGATAATAGGAGGACGGAGACGTGGAGGAAGTGGAGGAGGAAAGGGACGGAGAGGAGGAGGAGGAAGACGGGATGCTTTAGAGGAGATGATAGAGGAGATTAAAGTATTGTTAGGAAATAGAGCACGTGATGAGGAGATTGAAAAACCTCTAAGGAGAAAGAGAGAGAGAGAGAGAGAGAGAGAGAGAGAGAGAGAGAGAGAGAGAGAGAGAGAGAGAGAAGAAGAAGAAGAGCAAGAAAAGGAGAAAAAGGAATCAAGGAAGAGAGAGGACAAGAAAGGAAGAGAAAGACGAAGTGGTATAACAAAAGAAGAAAGAAAACAAGAAAGGGAGAGAAAGTCGGAGGGATGGAACAATGAGAGGGACAAAACAAAAAAGGAAGAGAAAGACGAAAGGATAGAAAAGCGGAAAAGTTAACAGAGGAAGAGGGAGATAAAATATGGATATAGGAAGGAAGGAACAAGAATACGATAGAGAAACGGAAGGATAAAACAAGGGAGCAAGGGAGGAAAAGATGGAACAAGTGAGAGAAAGAGAGAGCAGAATTGGAAATAAAGACGAAGGGATAGAAAAGGTGAAATTAACGAAAAGGGGGAATATGAAGGGGAAAGAAAAAAAAGGATAATTAAATTGAAGGAATCAGAAAAAAAGAAAAAAAGGAAAGGAGAGAAAATGTGAGATAGGAATAAAAAAAAAGGGAAAAAGAAAACAAAAAAGAGAAATTTGGCCAGATATAGCACGAGAAACAGCGAGAGATATAGAGGAAACAACCAAATCTACTGTCTTTTTTGGAAGGAAGTGAAGGGAAATATGAAGGGAGTGGGAGGAAGGCAGGTCAGGCGGCTTAATGGTACCGCCCAGGTGAGTGTGTAGGAACGCGCTAGCCAGGTAAGGAACACTGGATTTTCCTCCCCCATGAGTCAGAATTTTAAAGGATTTTGTTTTATGAAATAGCATGATGTTATTTATATATTTTGTGAATATATGAAGGGCGTATTGGCTTTACTGTTATCTTTTTATTTATCTGTTTATTTATTTGTTGACGTGAGTATCCGGTCATCGATTTATGTGAGGAATGACGTAGTATTGGGCACACGTTCCCTCCGTTATCTCTTTTAAGACCCTCGACTCCTAACTCGCCGCAAGCTGCTCGTAAGAAACTGGCGACCCAACCAACAAACATAAAACCCAGGCAAGGAGCTGAAAACACCTGCGCACACGCACACGCACACGCACACACACACACACACACACACACACACACACACACACACACACACACACACACACACACACAAGAAATGGAGGAATGAGTCCAAAACATATATATGTAAACAAGAATGACACCAACAACAGCAGCAGCATCAATAACAAAACAACAACAGTATCATTGCAAACATACAACATACATATGCAACACACACACACACACACACACACACACACACACACACACACACACACACACACACACACACACACATGAGAAAATATGAGATTTCAAAATATAAACAACGAAAACGCAATTAAAAAAACTACAAATATGAAGAAAACTTGAGATATTAACTGAATTTGACATCAACAAAATAAGAAAAGAAAGCGATATATAATTCACTGAAAAATGATACCAAAAATGCTATAATTAGATAAGAAAAGGAGAGAAAAAGGAGAAACGGAGACAAAAGATAGTTACACCACCACCACCATCACCACCATCCCCACCACCACCACCACCACCACCACCAACACCTCAGGAGATTGTCTTAACCTGCCGAAATTCCCTCTCACGCTCCAGTCCTTCCCTGCCACTCTCTTCACAACCCCCCTCTGCTGACAGACTACCCCCTACCCCGCCTCATCTTCCCCTAAGAGACCCCCATAGTCCCTCCCATCACCACTATTCCCAGTCACTTATAGAATTACCTCAGCCTTCACCTCGGCGCCCACCCCTTCACTAATGTCATTTCTCCCCACCATTAACTGCCACCACTTCATTCTCCTCCTCTTCATCTTCTTCCTCGTCCTCTTCCTTCACTTTCTTTTCTGTTTTTCGATGTTTTCACCATCATTTCCTAACATTTTTTTCTCTTCCTCGTCATTTTTTCTTTTATCTTTCTCTTGCTGGTTTTTGTTCTCCTTTCTATCTTTTTCGTCTCTATTTTCGTCCTCCATCTCTTCCTTCTTTTCATCTTTTCCTTCGTTCTCTTCCTTCTCTTCTTTTTTTCTCTTTTCATCATTGTCTTGTTGGTTCTTGTTCCCTTTTCTATATTCTTAATTTTTGTCGTCTTCTTCCTTCTTTTCATCTTCGCCTTTAGTTTTGCTCCCCTATCTTCAATTTGTCTTCTTATCCATCCTTGTCCTTGTTTGTTCTTTCTTCTGCTTTTCCTCGTCCACCTCCTCTTAATCATCGTTGTTTTTATCTTTTCCCTCGATATTGTTCTCTATTCTTTCTTTTGTCCTTCTCCTTATCACCATTGTCTTCTTCCTTGTTCTTGTTCTTGTTTTCTTCCTATTTTTTCCCTTTTTTATCCTATTTTTGTCGTCCTTGTTACTTCTTGTTTTCCTTTTCCTCATCATTAGCCCCTTCATCTTAGTCATCCTCTTTCTTCTTACCATGTTGTCCTTTTCCTTCTTAAAAAAAAGCTGCTTCACAATCACCACTATCACCACCATCATCACCACCACTCTCTCTCACTTAACGCATCATCACCTCACCATTGCTTTCATCACCCTTTCATCACGGAAAATTTGGTAGCCTACTTGTCAGCCTTATCAATATTGTAAATTTGCAACCTACCTATCACCCTTATCACTGTTAATAATAAATACAATCAGCAATGAAAGAATACCGTTGAATAGTCTTTTTTTGTGTGTTTGAAGTCATAAATAATAAATGGTGCTAGTATTGTATTATTAATGGTGGTAAGTGTTTCTAAAGCCTATTACATGCACAGTATCGGTCGCAATGTTGATGTGGAGGCAAGCAGGGTACGATATGTGACCTTTAGTTCCTGTAATGGTGGTGATATTGGTGGTAATGGTGGTGTATAATGGAAATAAGGTTTGGCTAAATGAAGAGGTGTCACGTTGATGATGGTAGTGATCAATGTGCTAACATGTCCATAATATATTTAATTCACAAAGCAACCTTCAGTTATAACATTTCATTCGCAGCTTTTCCTCGCTCACAAACTTTTCTCAGAATTATAAATTTTACTCACAACTTATTTATAAATGCCATTTATTATGATACATTAACTCGCAAAACTCTTTCAGTACAATATTTTTCTCTCGCAAACAATCTTATTCACAAACCTCCTTTTAGTATTGTATCCCTAGTAAGTCGGGAAGAATACACAGCCTCGGAAAAGACCAGTATTCTGCCACAAACAAGAGGATGTCGTGTTGTTGGCTACGATTATAAACTGTCTGCCCATCAACATTATACCTAAGACTTGGTTTTAAGATGCTCTCTACACTGTTTTCATCATCATGCTTTTGTAGTGG
>NC_059282.1:827269-837269 GCF_017591435.1 Portunus trituberculatus
TTTTTTTTTTTCTTTAGCTATTCTTCTGTTGTATATGGAAGCGTCTCTCAGTTTTTGTTATAAGGAAAAGTTCTGATCTTTCCTAAGCTATGGAGGGATCAATAACATATTTGAATCATTTTTTTCATTACTTATAGAGTGTCTGCCTACCTGTATCTGTATTTGTACTATTTAAATACTTTTTTGGCATTAAACAGTGGATTTACTTTTCTCACTTACATATCAAACAATTATTTAAACTTTATCAAATATGAAGCCGTTCTTTTCCTATATTTCCTTCTTAGACATAAATCAACTCCAAAACATTTGTATGTAACAGCGCTTTCATATGCTACTCTGAAGGCAAAGGAAAAACTAAGCTATAGAAATAAAAATTAATTTGACTGTCCCTAATACTGAATCACAATACCACTGCTACTCTCATATCCTTCGCTATGCTGTGAATAGTTACAATTATAATTAGCAGTCCAATGAAATTAGAATGTATTACTTTTTCATTCATTGCTTCGATTTCAGTGGCAGAGGTGACTTTTAAATTATTGTTACTCTTGCTCTTACATCTCTTAGTCTTGTTTTGAACAGTTCAATAAGACTTATCTTTCACAGTGTAAATCAG
Organism: Portunus trituberculatus; assembly: GCF_017591435.1. Lineage (NCBI taxonomy): Eukaryota > Metazoa > Arthropoda > Malacostraca > Decapoda > Portunidae > Portunus > Portunus trituberculatus. Next base: position 827,886 of record NC_059282.1, read on the forward strand.
TGCTATTGTTATCTTTTATTATAAGGTTATGTTCTGATTTGTTGAATATTGTGTGAGACTTATTCCTTTAAACTTTAAAGATATACGTTCAAAATGTGAGTAAATGTTTGTATTTTGAATATCTATAAAATATCATTGAAATTATAAAAGTTATAAATTGTCATTAAAATTATAAAACATCTTAATCAAAATTACGAATTAGTATTGTTGTGATTAATGCTAAATCCTTCTTTCTCTTTATCTTGTAAATAGTTAGGAATTGTCCTTCAAGCAGTACAGTAGCTTCGTTCAAATTATGAGACATCTGGTTACTGTTACTACTGTCTCCTTCCTCACTTGTCTTCCAACGTATAGGAGAATTAGCTCTGTAACATTCACTCAAAGTGTTACACTCGCTCTCCCTTATCCTGTACTCTCTTGTAAGAAGCTGAAAATGCTTGAGAATTTACACTTTAAACTGTAAGAATATTCTTTCAAACTATACATAAATGTTTTCCTTTGCTCTGCCATCCTTCAGGTTTCTTTCGAATAATTACGAGTTTTCTCAAAACAGCATATTGTTTGTCCGAAATCATTAATTGATAATAATAATAATAATAATAATAATAATAATAATAATAATAATAATAATAATAATAATAATAATAATAATAATAATAATAATAATAATAATGATTATAATAATAAAACTTTATTGCTCTTACAGAGAATTTGTCTTGTGCTTGCCAAAGTATAAAAAGTGAAATATAAAAGTTTAAGAAGTATTAACACTATCAGTAATATCTATACAATTCTTATTTAAAACATATAATATTAAAACATTAAAATATTAAAACATTAAAACATTGCTGACATTCCTGTGTGCCGCCTTCTTTCAGCAGTTAATTTCCATTTATTATCCTAATACTAGATGGAACATACGACTCCCTATATCGAGATGTTCAGCCCTGCACAGATCTCCACCTTTTGCCAGATGGTAACATTTTGTAACACGAGTGCAATGGGTGACTGGGATCATTTATTATGATGTTGCTCCTCTGAATAACCGCTCGTTTATACACTTCTAACAGTGGTTTTGCATCTTTAACATTTAATCGACTACATTTCTTTATTATCTTGTTCAATTTACCTGTAGATTCCAGAGTACTATTTCCGTACCAACAACATATAGCAAATGAAAAAACTGATTGTAATATACTACTATAGAACAAATCCATTATTTTACTACTTACATTTAATTTACAAAGTTTTCTAATGAAAAACATTCTTGAATTTGCCTTTTTATACATTCTATCTATGTGAGAGGAAAATTTGAATTTATTGTCTATAATCATTCCTAAGTATTTGTATTATTCTACTATTTCAACAGCTTCATCATTAATTACCAAAGGTTTATGTTGTACGGAAGTCTTACTAAAATCAATAATTAGCTCTTTGGTTTTGTTAAAATTGGGTTCTAAAAATTATTTTTGTACCATGTACTAAAACTGTTAACTTCTCTATACCTAATATCATTATTTGCACCGAGTGAAACAATGGCAGTATCATCTGCATATTTGAATATCTTATTACACGCATTTCGACTTCTACAATCATTTGTATAAAGAGAAAACAATAGTGGTGACAATACGCAACCCTGAGGCGCACCAGTGTTTGGTACAACTGAATCAGAGATTTGGTCTTTTAGCTTTACATATTGCACCCTTCCTACCAAAACTCGCGTATCCATACAACAAGTAGTGGACTCACGTTAAGACCTATAAGTTTTTTTCACTAACAGATGAGGCTGTATTGTGTTGAAAACACTTGAAAAATCAACGAACAACACCTTGGCAAAGTACTTACGAGATTTATTATTTACATTTTCCAAAAATTGAAGTATATAATTTATCATTGATAACGTAGCATCTTACACGCACCTCTCCTTCTTATAGGCAAATTGGTATACATTCATCTGGTCTTTCACTTCAAGATACAAGAACTTTTTTAATAACACTAGAATTTCTAGACATTTCATAAACATGTATGTCAAAGCTACAGGCCTGTAATCATTATCAATTTTAGGTGTTTGATGTTTTGGCACTGGAATAATTTCAGATGTCTTCCACAGTTTAGGTATATAAGATTGATCCAAGGAACTCTGAAAAATCCATCATAAAACTGGAACCACCTCGTATTTAGAAATACTTACTACCTTAGCACTTATTCTATCAGGCCCTGACGCTTTATTGCTTTTGACTCTTTTCAAACTTTCTAGTACATCCTCATACGTTACAGTAAATATTTCGTTTCTTGTTACATAAAAGCTCATTAAGGCTATTCTGTTCTAAAGAATAATCCTTATCATCAAATCTACATTAAAATTTATTTAATTTATTGCAAATAATCTTTTACATTTGTTGTGTCTGGACACACGGATTTCTCAGTCATTCCAGTAATGTTACGCAAACCTTGCCAAGCAACCTTTGTATCTTTTTTAAACCAAGTTTCTATTTTTCTTTTGTATTTTTCTTTTTCCAAGCTAATCATATCATCAACTTTCTTCTGAATTACGTCTAAGTTTACTCTATCATTTCGCAATCTACATAGTCTTTTCTCATATATCAAGCTTTTCAAATTTTTCGTAAACCAGGGCTTATTGTTAGTGACACTTCACACTCTTGACAGGCAAAATGTTTTCCACACAAAAGTTAAGTAACAATTTAAGACATCCACATTCTCGTCAATACTAGCGTTTCCATCATACAGTACATCCCATTTTGTTAATTCCATACCTCTCAGAGTATCACTCATTTTTTCATCCCACTCAAATATTTTCTTAATGACAGGTTTACAAGCTTTCAATTTTGTCTATAAACAGATGTTAACAGGCACATAAAATGGTCTGACAAACCGAGGGGCTTTAATTTACTTGCCTTATAGTTATTCTTTGTTACAATAATAATGATCCATTATTTTCTTCTCCCTTGTAGCAAATTCAATATACTGATGATAATGAAGAACATAACTCTTAAACTTTGAACCATTTAGATCTCCTGTTATAAATTTAACTGCTTCAGGAGAAATATTTTCAATCTTACACACAGCATCATATAATAGACTCTGCATTTTTCATATTCACATTTGGAGGAATATAAACCACTATTATAAAGATCTTTATTATTTAATTATTAAGTTACAGCAAATATTTTCTCTTCCCTTGTCTTCAGTATTATTGAAAGTCGCTCTTGAAGTACTAAATTTTAACGTTGCAGTCACTCCTCCATCCCTTGTCCTCTTATGTCCCAAATGAAAAAAAAAATGGGAAAACATGTGAAATATGTCCTTTTGACCAGTAAGATATGTTTTTCAACTAAATCAATGTTACTGTTGCCCTCTTATCACTTAACTTTGTTCCTTGTTTTATTTTCCTATCTGCAGAAACTTTCTCAGTAAAAGACAACGTGTGAAGTATGTAAGAGCGTTTACAAAAAGAAAAAACACAATTAGAAGAAAAGTTTTGCAATTTCTAGCCAATTAAATGTTTAGAGATGGCTGTAGAATAAGAAATGTCTCAGAGTGGCTAGTGGTTAAAGAAAAAGGACTCAAACTTCATTGAAAAGGTTAAACCGTAAAGATTCATCTTTAAAATCATGTATTAGTTAGCTGCTGTCACTCCCTTCTCTTCCCTTGTCTTCTGAGTGTTTGAAAAAAATCATTTAAAACCGTAAAATATCTTCATTAGAATTTTGAGTTATTACATTACTGCTTATACTCTCTTCCCTTGTGTTTTGAATAGTTAGAAATTACCTTTGCAACATCGAAAGAAAACACTATAACCCCCTCTCCTGTCCTCTTGTTTTGAATCGCTGAGCCACCCCTTTCAAACAGTGAATTGCAACGCTATGGCCATTCCCTCATCCCTCGTCACGTCTTGTTTTGAATGGACACGTGGGGTAATTAATGGCCCTTCCTCACCACACTCGCGCGGGGAACAACACACCTGAATCAACCATTTTTAAGAACACCTGTGGATCGCACGTCACACTAATCCACCTCCATCTGTTTCCACTCGTATGTAATTAATTACTAAAACGTTTTTCACTACCACCACCACCACCACCACCAAACTTCAATCCTTCATCCCATAGGCTTAATCTAACGTTTCCACTTCACCTGCACCTCCACTCGCCTCATTAATCAGATAGGAATTTTACAGCAGGATCTGATTAAATTATCCTCCTCTTCCCCCCTTATTCCCTGCCCCCTTAAGAGCCTCGATTCCCTCCTATTTTTACTCCAAGCAGCTTAGCAGAGGAAAGAAATCACGGCATTTTCTCCTTCGCTCTCTCTCCCAACAAGAGAGAGAGAGAGAGAGAGAGAGAGAGAGAGAGAGAGAGAGAGAGAGAGAGAGAGAGAGAGAAGGGTTGAGAGAAAAAATGCAGGTGGGTTGAACTAGGTCGTGCTTCCACCGGGGCAAAATAAAGGTGAGCAGGTGTTCCGTCCCTTGAGGTTACCTGGACTACCTGAGGGGACGTGAAGATGCTCGGGGGTCGCTGGGGGAGAGCCACGAAGAGGGAGTCTAAAGCTAAAGGCACGGGAGAAGTCACACGATAACTTCAGGAGTATATGGAGAGAACTTGCTACTCTATAGGGAAAATTCAGTAATTGAGTGAGAGTAAGATGAAAAAAAAAGGGAAAGAGGATGAGAGGAGAACCACATGCAGGAGTTTAAATTTAATGACAAGAGATGAATTATACGAGAACTTACATTACTATATAAAACTTTTGCCCGTCTTCAGAAACGCTTTGCTGTCTCACCACGACTATTTTCAAAAGCCACAGAGATGATTAGCAAGTTTTTCTAGACTGTTTCTCCTGTTCATAATGTAGAAACCTTGTCAATCTTGCTCTTGAACCATAAAAATAGCGAAAAAAAACTACAAATTCAAATGAAGCCTTTTGAAATAGTGGAGCTGAAGCACAGAAGTGTTTGAGAATATGACCCTTAGTATTAATGAACCAAGAGTAAAGAGACAAAAAGAGAGAGAGAGAGGGTGACGATGGGAGGACATTAAGTGAAGATGATACGCGGATAATTGAAGATTGTAATTAAAGCAAGAAGTAGGGAAGGTGGAGCCAGATAAAGGTACAAAACATACAATGAAAGAGAAGGCATGGTAAATGGAGGTGAGAGGCGGGTAATGGATATTGATGGGAACGTGGGAAGCCGTGGGTAGTGGAGGGGAATGTATGGGAAGGAGCGTGGGAAGACACTGGAAGGAAAGGCGAGAGAGAACAAAGACGCCTGTTTATCGTTGTACAGGTGAAAAGAGACACGTAAGACTTTTGATCCTCAGAAACTCCTATATCCCTCCTCGCTCACGTCCTCCTCCTTCACCTCCTCCTCCTCCTCCTCCTCCTCCTCCTCCTCTCCTCTTCTGTCTTTCTTCTCCTCCTTGTGCTCCTATTTTTTTTCTCCTCCTACTTCTTTCTTTTACTTTGTCCTTCTCTACCATTTGTTTTTCCTCCTCTACTCCTCCTCTTCCTCTCTTTCTCCCCCTCCTCCTCCTCTTTCTCCTCCTCCTCCTCCTCCTCCTCCTCCTCCTCCTCCTCCTCCTCCTCCTCCTCCTCCTCCTCCTCTCCTCCTCCTCCTCCTCCTCCTCCTCCTCCTCCTCCTCCTCCTCCTCCTCCTCCTCCTCCTCCTCCTCCTCTATTGTTTCTACAGACAGACGAAAAGGTGTAATGTAGGGTTTGTAATTAAATTTTCCTTGTAGTTGTTACTGTAAGTATAAATATTTAAGTTTTGTAGGGAAAAAATCGTGATTCATAAAGCTTCGTGTGAAAAACTCATGAGATGTGGAGGGCGGTTGACTTTTTGACAGGCACATGGACAGACAGGCGAACAGACAGGCGGACTGGCAGTGGGGGCAAGTGTGAATAAAGTAAAAGACAACATTAATGAGATGGAGGTGAGGTTTCTGTTCGTGAGAAAAAATTCGTAGTTTTGAATATATTGTAAAGAGACTATGAAGAAAGAAACAATGAATAAAAGCAGCTGGGATTAAAAAAAAAAAAGCAGGAATAGAAATATATTGGATTTATTATAAAGGTAAGAAAGATAAACCATTGTTGATAAAAGCTTTAGAAATACAAATGAATAAATGTCATGAAAAGAAATTAAAACTGATAAATTGACAAATGAATAAAAGATAAATCTGCTTAAATGAAATCGGAAAATGCAAAAAATAATTGAGGAAAACTGAATAAATGTAAAAATATTGTACAAACAGTAGAAAAAGAGAAACGAGCAAGAAACAAACTGAATAAATGATAAAAGGGAAATTAAAATATCAAAAATACTGGCAAAGGTTACATAAAAGAGAATAATGACACCGACAAATAAAAGATTCCAAGTACATGAATATCACAAACGAACAATCAACACAGTACGTGAAATTGTGAAGGAAACAATTATGCACCACACACACACACACACACACACACACACACACACACACACACACACACACACACACCAAGAATAACCTTTAAGTAAATACCACATGTGAAAAAATATATAATAGGTCATAGAAAACCAGTTAGGTAAAAGAGGAAACCGCAAGAACACAAGTGGAGTGAATGAAAAGAATGACAATAAAGTAACCTGACAGGAAATGAACTACACCTGGCCAGCGAAAAGTCAGGTGTGATAAATGTCCTAGCGAGAGTCGAGGATAGTGTCAAGGGAACAGAACAACACACTTCAAAAAATTATTAAACGAGAGAGAGAGAGAGAGAGAGAGAGAGAGAGAGAGAGAGAGAGATATACACAATAGAAAGGATCATACACACACACACACACACACACACACACACACACACACACACACACACACACACACACACACTTCTAAATTAAAAGGAACAACAAGGACAGGTGTGAAAAAAACTTCCCCAGAAAAGTTAAAAGAAAAGTAAATAAAAAAAAGTGAGGTGCATGACATATGTTATACACACACACACACACACACACACACACACACACACACACACACACACACACACACACACACACACACACACACACACACACACACACACACACACACACACACACACACACACACACACACACACACACAATATTTTTTTTCTAGGAGGGCAAATGTTTCGGTAAAGGTATAATTATTAAACCAAATCTTGCCGCAGATAAATGAGATTAAAGACGACATGAACGCGCTTCCTAATGGACAGGCAGACAGACAGACAGACGGATAGACGGAGTGACAGACAAAGAGACAGGTGACGCATTCATTCCTACCCTCCTCTCACTCTCCCTCCCCTCACTCCCCTCTCTCTCTCCCTCTCACGCTCCTCCCTTTCCCTCTCACGATCCTCTCTTCCTCCCCTCACACTCCCCTCTCCCTCCTCTCACCCCCTTTGTGGAATCCGAAGCAGAGACAGACTAAATTCCTCGCTTCGCCTCACCTGTGCGAGATGGACAAGTGGATGAGGAATAATTAATGCAGTCACACCTTTTCTCACCTAGTATGCGAGGTAGGGAGGGTCGAACATACACACACGCACACACACACTTACAAGTACGCGCCTACCTCTCACACACTCACACACACACAGACACACACTCTGACCTATAAGTGACAGAAGGGGTGAGAGAGAAAAATGTACAGAGAGAAAAAAGAAATAAAAAGGAAAATGATTTGTTGAATATTCAAGTAGCGGATGAAAAATTAGGTAAGTGTGTTGCAACCTTAATATAAAAGGAAGGAAAGAAATAAAATACAGCAAATTAACTGTCACATTCAAGGGAACATGAACACCTGAACCGCTCACCTGCTCCATGGCAAGTGGTGGTGGTGGTGGTAGTGGTGATTATGTGATATTTCTGTCGTTTCTCTTCCTGGGTGAAGAACTTTCTGAGGGAAAAGTATCGAGCAGTAGTAGTAGTAGTAGTAGTAGTAGTAGTAGTAGTAGTAGTAGTAGTAGTAGCAATAATAGTAGTAGTAGTAGTAGTAGTAGTAGTAGTAGTATCAGTAGAAATAAAAGTAGTAGTAGTAGTAGTAGTAGTAGTAGTAGCAGTAGAAATAAAAGTAGTAGTAGATTAAAAGTGGTAGTACAGTAATAATAACAGTATTAGGTATGGTAGTAATAGTAAGTAGTAGTAGCAGTAGGCATAGTAAATGTGATAATGATGATGGTAATAGTGGTAATAGTAGCACCAGCAAAAACATTAGTGGTTATTGTTGTTGTTGTTGTTGTTGTTGTTGTCGTTGTTGTTGTTGTTGTTGTTATTGGAGTAAAGCTTCAGTGCTCCCCTGCAAAGCATCTCGCACCACCTCGGCATCATCCTTGCGAGGAATGCCAAGACAACACACACCCTTAATTTTCCTCTATTTCATTTTTACGAGTGTACTTTTTATTGTGCCATTTATTTGCGTGAGGGTCATAATAGGGAACAATAACAGTAAAGGGAGGAGGAGGAGAAGGAGGCAGCGAAGGAGGAGGAGGAGGAGGACGAGGAAGAAGAGGAGGAGGCGGAGGATGCATTGTGTTGAGTAAAAATGAGGCTGGTAATGAGAAAGCCTGGGAGGGGAGAATCTCTCTCTCTCTCTCTCTCTCTCTCTCTCTCTCTCTCTCTCTCTCTCTCTCTCTCTCTCTCTCTCTCTCTCTCTCTCTCTCTCTCTCTCTCTCTCTCTCTCTCTCTCTCTCTCTCTCTCTCTCTCTCTCTCTCTCTCTCTCTCTCTCTCTCTCTCTCTCTCTCTCTCTCTCTCTCTCTCTCTCTCTCTCTCTCTCTCTCTCTCTCTCTCTCTCTCTCTCTCTCTCTCTCTCTCTCTCTCTCTCTCTCTCTCTCTCTCTCTCTCTCTCTCTCTCTCTCTCTCTCTCTCTCTCTCTCTCTCTCTCTCTCTCTCTCTCTCTCTCTCTCTCTCTCTCTCTCTCTCTCTCTCTCTCTCTCTCTCTCTCTCTCTCTCTCTCTCTCTCTCTCTCTCTCTCTCTCTCTCTCTCTCTCTCTCTCTCTCTCTCTCTCTCTCTCTCTCTCTCTCTCTCTCTCTCTCTCTCTCTCTCTCTCTCTCTCTCTCTCTCTCTCTCTCTCTCTCTCTCTCTCTCTCTCTCTCTCTCTCTCTCTCTCTCTCTCTCTCTCTGACCTTCAGTATACCTGCAATGTCTGTAATAAAGGTGAAGTCATTCTACACAGGTAAACTCTCACCTGTCATCTCGTCAATATTTCTATTTCAAGATCTTGGACGGTTATATAAGCCCACTTTAACTTTGCGGCGCCAATGTGATGAACTGGCTGTATGGAGAAATTTGCTAGCTGAGGAGAGAGGTGTGAAGTAATGATGAAGGGATAAGGTGTTGGAAGGAAAACGAGAGCAGGAGGGA
>NC_059282.1:839769-847269 GCF_017591435.1 Portunus trituberculatus
TTCTTTATTATTTTGTGTGTTGTTTTTGTGTTCCTGTGCTAGCTTTGTTTTGGTGTTTTAAAGAGTTTTTTTTCAATTTTCTTGTTCTTTTATTCATTATCATCTTTATTTTTATGATTTGTTATCTATCTTCATTATTATTATTATTATTATTATTATTATTATTATTATTATTATTATTATTATTATTATTATTATTATTATTATTATTATTATTATTATTATTATTATTATTATTATTATTATTGTTGTTGTTGTTTACATTTTTTATTCTAGATTTATTTGTTTGTATGAGGAGAGACATTTCATTTTAACGCAATATAATTTGGTAGTGTCGCTTTTATTTATTTTTTTTCCTTTCCACGTAAATTCATATCCTCGTTTCATTTTTCATCCTCACGAATTGTTTTTTTTTTTCGTTTTTGTTTTGCTTTATTTTCATTTGTTTTCTTTTTTAAGCCTGTTGAGTGTTAAAAAAAAAAAAAAAGCTAGGATAACAAGAATAAACTAAATTAAATTTTAATGTTATTTGTTCATGTCATTTCCTGTCTGTCTGCGTCTATGTTTGTGTTTCTCTGTCTCTGTAGCTTTGTGTGCATGTGTATTTTGAAACATAATAGACATTACGTTTCATTTATTTACATTGATCCCGCAATTTTAATGAAAGGACTATATATACAAACCATTTTATTGATACGTACGTATGAGTAATGATGTATGTATGTATGTACGTTTGGTTAAGGCAATAGACACCTGCCGAAACGATAATTACTCCCAGTGAGGTCTAATAGCACTGGTTTAGGGGATGCTGTAACATACCATTAGAACCAGCTGTGACCTTCCTGAACGTTTCCCTTTGTGTCTCGCAACACAAGGGAGCAGTCACAGCCTGCCCTTTAAAGGTAACTCTCCTCCTTTACACATATTCACTTAGCTACACATACATTCTTTACTCAAGATTTAGGAGTAAAAAAAAAAGAGAAAATGATGACTCCTGTACCAGCCTCGGAGTCCCCTTTCTTTTTATTTTATTTAGGGACTGGCGCCTCAGTAGGAATTTTTTTTTTTTGCATTTCTTGTTTCCCTTGGCCGACATCCCCTCTTGCATACAAAAAAAAAAAAGAACATATGAGTTAAGAACATTATACTTATACATCACACCTTGAGTTGCGGAACCCACGCAACACACCCAACGCAACCAACACATCCACCACAACCTGCAGTCCTCCCGCTCATTAAGAGGACGCCACTCGAGTATTCAAGGATCGCACAGCTTTACAAGACACGCCCTTTCACTCTCATGCCCTCTCGCACGTCAGGGATTAGTGCACCCACCTGCCTCATATCTCATTAGCCTCATTAGCGTTACCTTTCACTTGGCCGCGTCCTGTCAGACCACCACTTGCAGGGTGTTTAGCCCGTGTTGCTGTCAGTGGCCTCACGCTATCTGCTTGTCTGTATGTCTGAATTTTGCTGCATTTTGACGTGTGGAGCTTGTGTGTGCATGAATTGTATGCAAATGAGAGAAAGAGAGAGAGAGAGAGAGAGTGAGAGTGAGAGTTTGTAGTTCATTGGCGCTGTACGAAAGAACAGTGTTGGGATGAAATGCAAATGTGATTCTCCAGAGAGAGAGAGAGAGAGAGAGAGAGAGAGAGAGAGAGAGAGAGAGAGAGAGAGAGAGAGAGAGAGAGGGAGAGGTAGGTTTATAGTTCTGGGTCTACATATGAAGAAAAGTGTTAAATCATATGCAAATAGGGTTGGTCTTTGTAATTTTCCCCTTTTTAGCACAATTTTTATTTTTCCCATTCATCCTGCCTGTCCCCCATTATCTTACATTCTATTCACATTATCATCTGTGTACATTCCATTATCTTATTCCCCCTTTCCCTTCCCTTCCTTCCTCTTCCTGCCCTCTCTCCTCATCTTCCTGTAATACCGTCCTTCCCTCTTCCTTACCTTCTCCCCTCTCTTCATCTTTCCCTGCTACAACTTTCCCTATTGTCTTCTACTACCATCCTTTTACCTTTCACTAATTTTTTCCTCCTTTATTTATTCCCACTCTTTCCTCTTCTTTCCTTCACATTATCTTCACTACTTTTTCTCCTCCTTCCTTCTATTTTACCTCCATCCTTTCCTTTCAGTGTCCTTCGTCTTCTTTTCCCTCCTCTTTCCCTCTTTTCTCTCATTATTTTCCTCCCTTCTTTATTTATCCCCACTCTTTCCCCTTTCGCATTATCTTCACCACTCTCCTCCTCCTACGCTCACTCCCCTCCCTTCATTTCCTTCTAATTTACCTCCATCCTTCCGTTCCAATGTCCCTCGCCATCTTTTTCCTCCCTCCCTTCCTCTCTCTTTCTCTCCTCTCCCCCTTCGACCTCTCCTCATCTGAACCTGCCGTCTACCTGTGCATTGTTTCCAGTATTCATTATGTATTGGAAGGAGAGATCTTTTGTACTTTGGCAGAAGCTTCTCTTTTGTTGGCCATCGACCCGCGTGTCAATCTGGATGCCGTTTTTCCTGCAGCGGAGAAGAAAGGAGGAAGGAGGAAGAAGAGGAGGAGGAGGAGAAGGAGGAAGAGGAGGAGGAGAAGAAGAAGAAGGAGTAGGGGGTGAAAGAAAAAAAGGAGTAGGACTGTCTTTTAGTATTCTGTGGCTGTGCTTGAGAGAGAGAGAGAGAGAGAGAGAGAGAGAGAGAGAGAGAGAGAGAGAGAGAGAGAGAGAGAGAGAGAGAGAGAGAGAGAGAGAGAGAGAGAGAGAGAGAGAGAGAGAGAGAGAGAGAGAGAGAGAGAGAGAGAGAGAGAGAACGAGTCACGGATCTGGATCTCTCTCTCTCTCTCTCTCTCTCTCTCTCTCTCTCTCTCTCTCTCTCTCTCTCTCTCTCTCTCTCTCTCTCTCCTGTTGCGTTGTGGTTCTATTTGCAACTGTTTGTGTTTGTGCTTGTTGTGTTTGTTTTTTTGCCTGCCAGCCTGCTTTGTGTCTGCGTTTGTCTAGTGTTTGTTTGTATGTATGTATGCATGAATGTATATATCTTTGTATGTATTTACGATGTGTACAACTGCTGCTGATGTTGCTTTTGTTATCACTACTACTGCTACTGCTGCTGCTGCTGCTGCTGCTGTTGTTGTTGCTGCTGCTGCTGCTGCTGCTAATAATAATAATAATAATAAAACTAATACTTCTTATCGTGTTGTTGATGATGGTGATGCTAGTAGAAGAGAAATAAAAGAAATGGAAGAACTCGAGATGTGTTAGAGACAAAGTACACACACACACACACACAGAGAGAGAGAGAGAGAGAGAGAGAGAGAGAGAGAGAGAGAGAGAGAGAGAGAGAGAGAGAGAGAGAGAGAGAGAGAGAGAGAGAGAGAGAGAGAGAGAGAGAGAGAGAGAGAGAGAGAGAGAGAGAGCATATCGAGGAGTGTATCACTGAGTGAGTGGGTGAGTGGGTGTTCGTTATTCCTGTGGTTTTGAGGGCCTTAATGGTACGCACGTTGTAATGACTGCAATGGTTGTACTGGTCTGATGGAGGATTATGGGACTTAAATGAAGGGGAGAGCTGCAAGTGGCGGTGATGGTGGTGGTGGTGGTGGGAGTGATACCCTCTTTTTAATAGTGGTAATAGCGTACTAGCTTTTCATGTTGGTGTATTCATTCTAGTGACGGTACTTCAGTGTCCGTGGCTGTAGTGATGATTCATTACTTTGTTAATGCTGTTTGTTATACCAGATGGTGGAGCATGTCATAGTATTCTTGGTCAAAATTGTAATGAAGGTATACAAAGCGAAGGTGCCTCTGTCGTTTTGCCTCTGCCAGTTGGGGGGACCTGAGGAGGTATTATGCTGATTTTCCCTGGAATGATTATTGCTTCCGTGTCAGAGACCCATCTCTTTGTGCTGAACGCATAACAGAGGTGTTAGTATCTGGCATGGAGGCGTACATTCCTCATTCTTTTTCTCAACCTAAACCTTCTAAACCTTGGTTTAACTCAGCCTGTTCTCGTGCTATACATGATAGAGAGGTTGCCCACAAAAGGTACTTGAGCCTTCCATCTCCTGAATCTCATGCACTTTATATCTCTGCCCGGAATCATGCCAAGTCTGTTCTTCAACTTGCCAAACACTCTTTCATAAATAGGAAATGTCAAAATCTTTCAAACTCAAACTCTCCTCGTGACTTCTGGCATCTAGCCAAAAACATCTCAAATAACTTCACTTCTTCATCTTTCCTCCTTTATTTCATCCTGATGGCACCACTGCCATCTCTTCTGTCTCTAAAGCTGAACTCTTTTCTCAAACCTTTGCTCACAACTCCACCTTGGACGATTCTGGGCTTGTCCTCCCTCCTCCCTCTGACTATTTCATGTCTACAATCAAAATTCTTCGTAATGATGTTTTCCATGCCCTTGCTGGCCTAAACCCTCGGAAGGCTTATGGACCTGATGGGGTCCCTCCTATTGTTCTCAAAAACTGTGCTTCTGTGCTTGCACCTTGCCTGGCCAAACTCTTCCAACTTTGTCTATCGACTTCTACCTTTCCTTCCTGCTGGAAGTTCGCCTACATTCAGCCTGTTCCTAAAAGGGTGACCGTTCTAACCCCTCAAACTACCGTCCTATAGCTTTAATCTCTTGCTTGTCTAAAGTTTTTGAATCTATCCTGAATAGGAAGATTCTCAAACATCTGTCACTTCACAATCTTCTGTCTGATCGCCAGTATGGCTTCCGTCAAGGTCGCTCTACTGGTGATCTTCTGGCTTTCCTTACTGAGTCTTGGTCATCCTCTTTTAGAGATTTCGGTGAAACTTTTGCTGTTGCGTTAGACATATCAAAAGCTTTTGATAGAGTCTGGCATAAAGCTTTGATTTCAAAACTGCCCTCCTACGGCTTCTATCCTTCTCTCTGCAACTTTATCTCAAGTTTCCTTTCCGACCGCTCTATTGCTGCTGTGGTAGACGGCTACTGTTCTTCTCCTAAACCTATTAATAGTGGTGTTCCTCAGGGTTCTGTCCTGTCACCCACTCTCTTTCTATTATTCATTAATGACCTTCTTAACCAAACTTCTTGCCCTATCCACTCCTACGCTGATGATACCACCCTACATCTTTCCACGTTCTTTCAGAGACGTCCAACCCTTCAGGAAATTAACAGATCACGCGGGACGCCACGGAACGCCTGACTTCCGATCTTTCTAAAATTTCCGATTGGGGCAGAGAAAATCTAGTAGTTTTCAATGCCTCAAAACTCAATTCCTCCATCTATCAACTCGACACAACCTTCCAGACAACTATCCCTCTTCTTCAATGACACTCAACTGTCTCCTCTTCCACAATGAATATCCTCGGTCTGTCCTTTGCTCATAATCTTAACTGGAAACTTCACATCTCATCTCTTGCTAAAACAGCTTCTATGAAGTTAGGTGTTCTGAGGCGTCTCCGCCAGTTTTTCTCGCCCTCCAACTGCTTACTCTGTATAAGGGCCTTATCCGTCCCTGTATGGAGTACTCTTCGCATGTTTGGGGGTTCCAGTCACACAGCTTTGCTTGATAGGGTGGAATCGAAAGCTCTTCGTCTCATCAACTCCCTCCTCTGACTAACTGTCTTCAGTCTCTTTCTCACCGCCGAAATGTTGCATCCCTTTCTATATTTTATCGCTATTTTCATGGTAACTGTTCTACTGATCTTGCTAACTGCATGCCTCCCTCCTCCTGCGGCCACGCTGCACAAGGCTTTCTTCTTCCTCTCATCCCTATTCTGTCCAACTCTCTAATGCAAGAGTTAACCAGTACGCTCAATCATTCATCCCTTTCACTGGTAAACTCTGGAACTCCCTCCCTGCATCTGTATTTCCAAATTCCTACAACTTGTCTTCTTTTAAGAGGGAGGTATCGAGGCATTTGCTCCCCTAATTCTGGCTGACGGTTTTGGCACTTTTTGTACTTTTTGGAGAGCCAGCGCTCAAGTGGGCTTTTTTCTAACTTTCTTTTTTTTTGCCCTTGGCTGGCCCTCTTCCCTACGTAAAAAAAAAAAAAAAAAAATTGGGGCCGCCGTGGTACAGTGGAACCATGCATGCTTTGGGGTTCGCGAGGTCTCCAAGCGCACGGGTTCGAATCATGTCCACGATCTGAGTGTAGGTTGGGCTTCCTCACTCGGGGCAACGGTTTCCTAGCGGGTGGGCTTTGAGATAGGAGGTACCACAAAAAGTATCCCCTTTAGCCCATAAATTCCCGTGAAAAGCCCACATGGTATAAAAAAAAAAAACGTAATAAGACCAGACATGGTGAGGAAGAACAGAGATGAGGATGGTGAGATGAACAGCTGGTATCTCACTGTTGGAAAAGAGAGAAAGTGAGGATATAAGAATCATGTGTGGAGTGGGTAACACAAAAGAAAAGGCAAGAGAGGCAAGGTTGAGATATTTGGACATGTGAAGAGGAGAGATGAGGAGGAACCAGTGAAGAAGGCAATGCTGATACCAGTGACGAGGAGGAGAGTGGATAGACAGAGAATAAGATGGAAAGACTTGCTGAAACGTGACATGAATAAACTTGAACTATAAGAAGAGGAGGTAATTAATAGAAACAGATGGAAGAAGTTAACTCGAGAGGTTGACCTTACTACACAGTGGGAATAAGGTCGTATGAAGAAGAAGAAGAAGAAGAAAAAGAAGAAAGAAAAGAAGAAGAAGAAGAAGACGAAGAAGAAGAAAGAAAAGAAGAAGAAGAAGGAGAAGAAAGAAAAGAAGAAGAAGAAGAAGAAGAAGAAAAGGAAAACAAAAGGAAAAAGAAAAAGATGACGAAGGAGAAGAAGAAGAAGAAGAAAAAAAAGAAGAAGAAAAGAAGAAGATGAAGAAGAAGAAAAGGAAAAACAAAAGGAAAAAGAAAAAGATGACGAAGGAGAAGAAGAAAGAGAAGAAGAAGAAGAAAGAGAAGAAGAAAGAGAAGAAGAAGAAGAAGAAGAAGATGATGATGAAGAAGAAGAAAAGGAAAAGCAAAAAGGAAAAAGAAAAAGATGACGAAGGAGAAGAAGAAGAAGAAAAGGAAAAACAAAAAGGAAAAAGAAAAAGATGACGAAGGAGAAGAAGAAGAAAAAGAAGAAGTAAAGGAAAACAAAAGGAAAAAGGAAAAAATGACGCCGACGACGACGACGACGAAGAAGAAGAAGAAGAAAACAAAAGGAAAAAAAAGATGACGAAGGAGAAGAAGAAGAAGAAGAAAACAAAAAGGAAAGATAACGAAGAAGAACAAGAACAAGAAGGAAAAGAACAAGAAGAACAAGAAGAACAAGAAAAGAAAAAAGAAAAGGAAAAGGAAAAGATGAAGAAGGAGAAGAAGAAAAGAAGAAGAAGAAGAAGAAAAGGAGGAGAAGAAGAAGAAGAAGAAAAAGAAGAAGAAAAAGGAGAAGAAGAAGGATAAAAAGGAGAAGAAGAAGAAGAAAAGGAAGAAGAAGAAAAGGAAGAAGAAGAAGAAGAAGAAGAAGAAGAAGAAGAAAGAAGAAGAAGAAGAAGAAG
>NC_059282.1:857269-882269 GCF_017591435.1 Portunus trituberculatus
CTCTCTCTCTTGGTCGCCCCTTTCCAACTCTCTTCCCTCAGGCATAAAAATTCGCCCAAAGTTTTATATCCGGTTTATATTAGAGTGTTGAGCGGCCGCCGTCAGCATAATAACGTGTGGAGTCTCTCTCTCTCTCTCTCTCTCTCTCTCTCTCTCTCTCTCTCTCTCTCTCTCTCTCTCTCTCTCTCTCTTTGCGTCTGTCTCTCTTTTTTCTCTGCGTCTGTCTCTTCTTTCTCTTTGCTTTTCTCTCTCTCTTTCTCTTTGCCTTTCTCTCTCTCTCTCTCTCTCTCTCTCTCTCTCTCTCTCTCTCTCTCTCTCTCTCTCTCTCTCTCTCTCTCTCTCTCTCTCTCTCTCTCTCTCTCTCTCTGTGTGTGTGTGTGTGTGTGTGTGTGTGTGTGTGTGTGTGTGTGTGTGTGTGTGTGTGTGTGTGTGTGTGTGTATGTATGTATGTGCGCGCGTGTGCGTAGCTTTCGTTCAAATATCCACTTTATGGTCTTTTAATCCTAGCGTCCAATTTTGCTTACGATGGATCCAAGTTTTTTATCGCTCCTCTCATTATATTTCGATGTCGTTCGCGTCCCCACAAATCGCGTCCGTAATGAAGCCCCGTGTTAATATTAATATCATGGTGTGTTGTCGTGAGTTTTCTCCTCATACAGTTGGTTAGGGTTAGGTTATGCTACGTGACTGTGTTGTGTTTTGTGTTTGGTTGCGATAGGCTGAGTTTGGGAGTGTCCTTCGTCATGTTATATGGAGACTACAATTGACGTGGGCCTTTTTTTTATAATATTCTTTTTTTTTTGCACTTTGTAGTTTTCTCTCTTACATTAAAAAGGAAATGTTTGGTTTCCGTGTAGGGCGAGATTGGGTAAGTTTTGTTAGGTTATGTGTGCTGTAATCTGTATTTGGTTTGGTTGTGTTGTGTTGGGTGGGTTTTGTGAAGTTAGATCTTGGCACTGGTTGGATTAGGTTGAGTTAGGTTAGGTTGGGTGTGTTGTAATCTGCATTTTGGCTTTGTTGTGTTGTGTTTGGTGGGTTTAGTTAAGTTTGATTAGTTAGGTTAGGTTAGGTTAAGTTGGCTCGGTTGTAATCTGTATTTGAATTGATTTGGGCCTTGGTTGTGTTAGGTTAAGTTAGGTTAGGTTGAGTGTGTTGTAATCTGTATTGTGGTTTGGTTTGCTGGGTTAGGTTAGGTTAGGTTAAGTTGGCTCGGTTGAAATCTGTATTTGGTTTGATTTGGGCCTTGGTTAAGTTAGGTTAGATGTGTTGTAATCTGTATTTGGTTTGGTTGTGTTGGATTTGGCTTGATTTTGGCTTTGCTTGGGTTAGGATAAGTTAGTTTAGGTTCAGTTTTCTTGGATTTCTTTGGGTCTAGTCTGGTTCGGTTAAGATATTGGGTTATTTTTAGAAGACTATTGTGTTATTTCTCACCGATTATTTAATTTTGGCTTTGATTTTTGCTTAGTTTGGTATGGTTTAAGTCAGGTTGAATTACGTTGGATTAGAAAACGTTGGTGAATTACATTAGAATCTAAGAAAGAAAACCAGTAAAGTTTATTTTGTACTGTAATAAAGTAAAATTAAGTTTCAACCAAGTAAAGTGAGATCATGTTTTGGCGAGTTGATCAAAGTTAAGTTAGGATGGATCAAATCTGGTACTCTGAGGTTCCACTGGTTTGTATCTAGTTCTCGTGACGTCACATGTAAACAAACACTCAGTCAGCGTCAGCCAATCATGTTTCTTCTTTTACTTGTGCAGCCTGAAGCGTTCCTGTGATTGGCCAGCATCCTGTGACGCAATAGAGAACGTGGCTAGCCTGCAAACCAAGGAGAGAGAGAGAGAGAGAGAGAGAGAGAGAGAGAGAGCAAATAATATAGTGAGCTTATTTTGACTCGTATTTTATATTGGCAAATTCTTCATTACTTGAATTTCGAATTGGTTCCTTCAACTCAGAGGAAGGAAGTTTTATATTGGACTGCAGGAGGAGGAGGAGGAGGAGGAGGAGGAGGAAGAGGAGGAGGAAGGAGAGAAGGACAAGGTGGGAGTTTTGTGAGAGGAAGAGAAGCGATGGGTGAATAGGAAGGAGGAGACGAGTCGAGGGGAAGAGAGAGAGAATGAAGACGAGGAGGAGACGGAGGAGGAGGAGGAGGAGGAGGAGGAGGAGGAAGAGGAGAAGGAGGAGGAGGAGGAGGAGGAGGAGGAGGAGGGAGGAGGAGGAGGAGGAGGAGGAGGAGGAGGAGGAGGAGGAGGAGGAGGAGGAGGAGGAGGAGGAGGAGGAGGAGAAGGAGGAGAAGGAGAAGGAGAAGGAGGTCTTGTGTTCCTTACCCTCCTCCTAAGTGCATGAGAGTCACATATCACGTGTGTGTGTGTGTGTGTGTGTGTGTGTGTGTGTGTGTGTGTGTGTGTGTGTGTGTGTCGTCATCCCAGGGTCGTTCGTGTATACTTAGGAGGTCGTCGTGTGTCTTTCCTTCAATACCACAGTCTTCCTGAAGGAGGGTGTGGTGGAGAGGGGAGGTGTCGTGCGTGATGGCTCGTTATCTTCTAAGGTGATGGTCGAGTTGTGGGCTGAGGGTCGTTTTCCAAGGTCGTAAAAGTAGTCGTTTGAATCCTCGTGATCTTGGCGTGATGGTGTTTTGGAAGGACGAATAGCTTGTTTGTTTGGTGTCGTTACCTTTTTGTTTTTCCTTTCTAGTTTTTTTTTTTTTTTTATTTATCTATTTATCTATTTTTGGTAGGTTTTCTTTCTTAGTTATCCATTGCTTTTTAACGTTTTTTTTTTTTTGTAATATTCCATTCGTTTATTTATTTATTTATTTTTTTTTGTTAGAGGAAAGTTGTGCATTTCTTTTTCTAACTCGATTTCATTGCAGTTTTTCTTTCTTCCATTGTTTTTTTTTACGTTTTTTGCATTTTTTATATTATTCATTCATCTAATTATATTTTTGTCAAAGGAAAGTTGTACATTTCTTCTTTCTAACTCGTCTTCATTGCAGTTTTTTTTTTTTTAGTTATCCATTGCTTTTTTTACGTTTTTTTTATTTTCTTTAATATTCCATTGTTACTTTTTTTTTTTTTTGTTAGAAAAATATGTCCATTTTTTGTCTAACTCGTTTTCATTGCAGTTTTTCTTTCCTAGATATCCATTGTTTTTTTTACGTTTTTTGTTTTTTTACTTTTTTAAAATATTCTAAACGTTCTTTTTTCTCATGTTTTATTTCCTTATCGGTATTTTATTTATCAGATTAATTTTCAGTTTCAAATCGTGTTTTTTTCCTGGTCTAAATTTGTATAATTGTTATTTCTTTTGTTGCTTTATCAAATACGTTTTAATGATATCCCAAAAAACTCTTTTCATATTTTTTTTTTCAAGTTATATATACTAACCATTTTTTTTGTCAGTTCCTAATGTTGATTTATCTTCTTTTGACAATTTTCCTGATATCATCTACCCACGCTTTGTTTGAATCTTTCATTCATTTGTCCTTCCACTTAATAATTTCTTTCTTTCTTTCTTATTTATTTTTTTATTTTATCTTGCATCCATCTCTTCTTCCACTGAACCATTTCTTTTTTTCCTGATTCCTCTTGCATTGTCTTCATTATTTTCTTCATATTTAACCTTGCGTCCATCTCTTCCACTCAATAATTTCTTTCCACCTGATTCCTCTTCGTTATCTTATCTTGCGTTCATTTCTTCCGCTTCATTATTTCTTTCTTAATTATTTATATTTGTATTCTATTTTGCCTTCCTTCCGATTTATAATTTCCTCCACTGCGATACAAACTTTTTCAAGGATAAACCACTGAATATGTGACTCTTCCGTAAGATATCTTCTGACTACACTCACTGAAGGACGAGGTGCGCGAGGAACGTACCGTGAGATTACATACAGTCTCCCTCCTTTGAAACAGTACCACTTCCCTCTTCTTTTCATCCATCGCTTCCTCCTCCTCCTCCTCCTCCTCCTCCTCCTCCTCCTCCTCTTCCTGTCTCCACATACAGGTTTTGCGTCATCTTTTTTTTTTTTCCTTTCTGGTTTTCCTACTACTACTAATGCTACTACTGCTACTACTACTGCTGCTACTACTACTGCTGCTGCTACTACTGCTGCTGCTACTACTACTACTACTACTACTACTACTACTACTACTACTACTACTACTACTACTACTACTACTACTACTACTACTACTACTACTACTACTTACTACTACTACTACTACTACTACTACTACTACTACTACTACTACTACTACTATTACTTTCTCAAGACGTAATAAAATGCAGCATCGTAGAGACTTTTATACTTTGTCATAGTAAATATTCAGCTTCCAATTTGCTGCTGCCAATGATTGTTTTATTATACATTAACTTTTCTCCTTCAGGAAATGGAGGCAAATCAAGTCATCTATTTTTTTCTATTTTTATCTATCTCTCCTATAAGATTTCCTTCGAGTTTTCTTTTTCTAATCCAGTAAAGTGCTTATATTTTTACTTATTTCCTGTACGTATTATGCCGGAGGTAATGAAAGGTAAGGGCGAGCCTTCTACTTTGTTATCCTTTTTTCTTACCATCACCTTAATAGTCTTCGATCGGGTCGCCTCGTGAAGACCTCAAAATCTGTTGTGACTTGTGTTTCATAACAAGAAAAAGAGAGAAGCTGCAAGAGACCGTAGTAGTCCAAGTTTCTATGTAATTTTATATAAATCCTCACTTTTATCTTTTTTCTTCTCTCCTACCATCTAACAACCACCACAGTACCACCACCACCACCACCACCACCACCACCACCTTCCCTCAAAAGACAAATTAACCGTTCCCTTTGGATTCTCCTGCACTCAAGTTTTCGGCCCTTGAGTGTGCGAGTCAGTAAGGGAAGGATTAACTATTTTCATCACTTGGAGAGGCTGAGATGGTTCTAAGGCATCTTGTTCCTGGGGAGAGAGAGAGAGAGAGAGAGAGAGAGAGAGAGAGAGGGAGAGGGAGAGGGAGAGGGAGAGGGAGAGGGAGAGGGAGTACCATCACTATCTCCACTGCCTCACTACCTCTCCTATTTCACTACCATCTTCACCACTAGAATCCACGGCATCTTTCATTACTTGGGGTTTATTGTCCTTCTCTCCTCCCACAACCCTGCCTGGAATTCTCCTTCACAGAAAGAAGACTCCCTCCCGGACACCTCCTCCTCCTCCTCCTCCTCCTCCTCCTCCTCCTCCTCCTCCTCCTCCTCCTCCTCCTCCTCTTCTTCCTCCTCCTCGTCTTTCCTCTTCTCTCTTCCACGCCCTTGTCCTGCTCCTGTTCTTACTTCATCTTCCTGTCTTCTTCTTCTTCTTCTTCTTCTTCTTCTTCTTCTTCTTCTTCTTCTTCTTCTTCTTCTTCTTCTTCTTTTCTTCCTCTTCTTCTTCTTTTCTTCCTCTTCTTCTTCTTTTCTTCCTCTTTTCTTCTTTTTCTTCTTCTTCCTCTTTCTTCTTCTTCTGCTTCTGTTCTTTCTTCTCATTCTCCTTTTCCCTCTCCTTTGATTTCTTCTTCTTTCTTTTTTTTTTTTCTTCTTCTTCTTCTTCTTCTTCTTCTTCTTCTTTTTTCTTCTTGTTCTTCTTCTTTTCTTCTTCTTCTTCCTATTATTATTATTATTAATATTATTATTATCATTATTATTATTATTATTATTATTATTATTATTATTATTATTATTATTATTATTGTTATTATTATTATTATTATTATCATTATTACTATTATTCTTATTCTTTTATATTCTTGTCCTTTATCATGTTCTTGTACGCCCTTTCTGTTTCCTCTTGTCACACATCCTTTCCTTTGAGCTCATATCTGCGAGACCAAAGCCTTAATAATCTCTCTCTCTCTCTCTCTCTCTCTCTCTCTCTCTCTCTCTCTCTCTCTCTCTCTCTCTCTCTCTCTCTTACTGTTTAGTGGTTTATATTTACAAGTGCGTGATTATTGTCCTCCTTTCTTTCCATCTCCTCCTCCTCCTCCTCCTCCTCCCCCTCCTCCTCCTCTTCCTCTTACTCTTTTCTTCTTTTTCTCCTTTTCCTCCTCCTCCTCCTCCTCCTCCTCCTCCTCCTCCTCCTCTCTCTTCCTCATCCTCCTCCTCTTCCTCATCCTCCTCCTCCTCCTCCTCTTCCTCTTCCTCTTCCTCTTCCTCTTCCTCCTCCTCCTCCTCCTCCTCCTCCTCCTCCTCCTCCTCCTCCTCCTCCTCCTCCTCCTCTTTCTCTTTTTCTTCTTCCTCCTTTTCCTCCTCCTCCTCCACCTCCTCCTCCTCCACCTCCTCCTCCTCCTCCTCCTCCTCCTCCTCCTTCTTCTTCTTCTTCCTCCTCCTCCTCCTCCTCCTCCTCCTCCTCCTCCTCTGCATTCATCGTAGTTGAGATAGGAAACGAAGGAAGAGAAGGTGGAGTAGAAAGGTAAATGAAGAAAAGACATGCACAAATGGAGAGATAAAAAGATGAAGAGAAGAAGAAATGAGAAGGAGTGGAAGAAAGAGGAGCTAAGAGAAAAAGAAGAATGGATAGGAGATAGAGCATTAAGGGGACGAATAGAGGAAGAAGTAAGCAATGTAAAGGAAAGAGATGGAAGAATTGAAATAGGAGAATAGTATGAGAGACAGACAGAGAGAGAGAGAGAGAGAGAGAGAGAGAGAGAGAGAGAGTGGGGGAGAGGACATGTCAAGAGGAGAGCATCAATAATGTTAAGAATGTACAGTAACCGCCAGTAGCCTTGTAACCTGACCCTCTCGCTGCCACTGTGTTTCGTGTGTTCCTTAAGCCTAACGTCTTCTGATCTCCCTGGAACCCTTCACTTCCCGGGATGTGTAAGGTGACAGGCAGCACATCGCAGAGCTTAACTTCTTCAGTACCATGACGCGTTCTTATTATGCTTACTATTTGGTGGTTTTATAAAGCTTCAGATACTTACATTTGGATTAAAAGAGAGAAGACTACCCATTAATTTTCTGACCTCCATAGACCCTTCCTAACGTAAACGAAATCGTCCAATCGTACCTAAAATTCATGGTAGAAAAAGCGTCCCAGTACTGAAGGGCTTAGTGGTGATGTGATGTTTAAATTCGTGGGAAAAAGTACACGTGAACAAACTTATCTCTGTGACTGTATTGAGGATTTAAAAAGATTATTTGAGCAGTGCGAGTTATTATGTGCACCAGGAATATGATTAGACACACACACCCTCTCTCTCTCTCTCTCTCTCTCTCTCTCTCTCTCTCTCTCTCTCTCTCTCTCTCTCTCTCTCTCTCTCTCTCTCTCTTTTCTACTGTTTAATTACGTCCCTGCTTAAACAGAAAACGGGAGTTGGGAAAATGGGAATCGTTTATCTTTTTTTTTTATGGAAGGTACTTATTGTTTTGTAATTTTGTGCTTTGATGGACAGAAAAGTTTTAATTCCCTATTTTTTTCTCTTTTTTTTTGTGTGTGTAATTGTGTAGCTTGTGGAAAAAGTTGGGATTATGTATTTGTTTTATTTCTATCTGTGTATTTATTTTGTGTTGACGGGATAAAAAGTGGGATCCATTATAAGCTTTTGTTTGTTGTTTGTTTTGGTCTTTTTTTTTTTTTACGTGTTTTGTTCATTTCGGGTATTTTTTGTACAAGTTATAGATTTTCTTTTATTTTACTTTTCGTCTATGGAACAAATTTTTCCTTTAGGTGCTCGATTTTTCATGTATTTATTCATTCATTTATCTTATGCTTAGTACAAATTATGAGTTTCCCTTCGTTGTACTTTCCTTTGTGAACAAGTGTCTGGAGAGAGTTGTTGCTTTTGCCTGGATACTCCTTACATTATTTCATTCTTATTTATTTAGGATACTTTTTTTCATAAGTAGTCTTTCTCTCATTACTTTTCATTGACTATAGCGGACCCAAAGGACAAATGTGATTGGAAATACTTCTTATGTAAGCGGGTGAAACTTTACATCCCTTTGCGAGGCGAAGATAAAGAGAGAAACTGATAGGGGAATGTTGGTGTCGAAAGAGATATGACCATGGTGACGTAAACAGAATCATTAGGGTGAATAGTCAGGATGGGAGAATAAATAACAAGTTCAGGTTTAGTTAAGTTCGGTATGCAAGAATAGACAGAAATAAATAGGTTCTGAAGGGAGGTGGATAAATGAAATAAACTCCGGTTGTTACTGCCGCGCCAATAAGGAGGTTGAAAAGACGACGCAGAGTAATGGACAGGGATTATGGTGGATATAGGCCAGTGTGTATAGGCCTACCGTCTTCTTATACCTTACCGTACTTTCTTATACGCTCACTTTTTTTAATTACATACTCAAGATTTTTATTTTCGTCTCAACATTTTCGTATAAACCCAGGTATCCTTCAACGTTCATTAACTAAGGCAAGTGAACGTCCTTTATAAAGCCTTGAATTGACGGGGTTATCTCACCACTAATTAAGTTAACCCGTAGAGGCGGCACCTTCCGTTTATCACCTGCTTTAATATTCAGAAGCCAAGGCAATAGTAGGTCACACTAACATTGTACTGGTGATATGAACATTGTACACTGAGGAAGAGCTTTTAAACTTATCATAATATCTTGTCCTCTCCTAATTGTTGACAGAATTTTTAACATGTCGCCCTTGTTATATCCGCTATACCAGCTCTTTCCCTTCTCTCCCGCCCGGACATCCTTGCTTTCTCCTGCCTCCCTAAGCAGTAGTGCTAAGTCATTAAGGAGCTTTATCCCGCGTTTCCATATTCATTTTGCTTACTATTTGGTAATTTTATGCAGCCTCACAAACTCACGTGGAGGATTGAAATAGTGAAAACTCTGGCCATTAATCTTCTGATCACCATAGACCCTTCCTAATGTCAATAAAATGGTCTTCGTACACAAAGTTCAAGGTAAAAATGTGTCCTAGTATTGAAGAGGTTAGGAGAAAATTAGGGAGATTTATGGATGGGGATGATAGGTGCAAATATTTCACACATGGCTAGCCACGTGTAGGCCTGATGGATTCTTGCAGTTTCCCTTATTTTGGCATGTTCTTTCAGATGTTACAAATGGCTCTTTGCTTTCTCAATTTACTGACCTATATGACGATTATCACTACTAATCGGACTTTTGGATTTATTTAATTTTTTATTCTTTTTTTTCCTTTATTCAATATTTCTATTCCTTTTTTTTCCTCCTCAGATTATTGATTTTTTTATTGACTGATGCTTGGAATTAATCACTCAAGTATCATATATTTTGTTACTGTTTAATTGGTCCTTAGATGAAATATAAATTGAAGTATTAGTAATCAGAAGTGAAGAAGTACAAACAGCAACACATAAATGTACATCGAGAACAGTGTCACTATTGCAGCAACGATTTCTCACAATTTTAGCTCACTTCTTGTTCTTGCCCTCCTCCGTCTCCATATCATTGTCTTCTTTCGTCCTCTTCATCTCTTTCTTCCTCCTCATTGTCTTTCTCCTCCCTGTCGTCATTTTCTTCCTCTTGTCATCACCTTCATCTTCTTCCTCACTGGCTTCCACTTCTTTGTCCTTCTCTTCTGGCACATTTTTATCAACGTCATTTTTCTCATCTCTTCCTCCAACACTTCACCGTCGCCCTCGTCATGCACTCTCTCTCTCTCTCTCTCTCTCTCTCTCTCTCTCTCTCTCTCTCTCTCTCTCTCTCTCTCTCTCTCTCTCTCTCTCTCTCTCTCTCTCTCTCTCTCTCTCTCTCTCTCTCTCTCTCTCTCTCTCTCTCTCTCTCTCTCTCTCTCTCTCTCTCTCTCTCTCTCTCTCTCTCTCTCTCTCTCTCTCTCTCTCTCTCTCCCTCTCTCTCTCTCTCTCCCTCTCTCCCTCTCTCTCCTCCCTCCCTCCCTCCCTCTCTCTGCTCATATATTGTATTTATATGTACAATTGAAATGTCTGTATGTCTGTATACATGAACAAATTGTACACCTCCTATGAATAGTCATCCATTCTTTTTATTGTCTTAAGTAATAAACGAATCTTAATTATCTTTTGTGTAATATATGAATCTAATACTAGGATATTATATATAGTTATAATAATGTCATCATTACAGTAATAGATATTGTTGCCCCAGCCAGATTGTTTAATATTTTTAAGGATATTTTTTTCATGCCTAAAAAGCTATGCTTTATATAGGCTAGCTTTAGCTATATATGTACCTACAGTATATATTTTACATGAAAGCAAATACATATTTGTATGTTTATATAGCTAATTGCTATAAATAAATGTTTCAATGTTTCAATGTTTCTCTCTCTCTCTCTCTCTCTCTCTCTCTCTCTCTCTCTCTCTCTCTCTCTCTCTCTCTCTCTCTCTCTCTCTCTCTCTCTCTCTCTCTCTCTCTCTCTCTATCTATCTATCTATCTATCTATCTATCTTTCTCTTCGTCATCCAAAATACACATACACTCCTCCCTTCGTCATCCACTCACTTACTACCTCTTCTTTCGTCATCCACTCTCACTCTTCCTCTCCCTTCGTCATCCACACTCCTTTATCCTCACTCAGTCTCTCTCTCGCCTTTCGTCATTCTTTCTCACTCTCCCTTTCTCTTTGTCATCCACACTCCTAGTAATGATAGTAATGTTTATGCTAATGGTGATAATAATGATAACAATAATGAATGTGATATGTAATAGTAAAATTCAAGATAGAAACAAAGCAATAATAATGATAATAATGATAATGATAACAACATTAATAGCGATAGTGATAATGATAATAATAACAATAATAGTAATGATAGTATTAATAATAATAATAATAATAATAATAATAATAATAATAATAATAATAATAATAATAATAATAATAATAATAATAACAACAGTAATAGTAATAATAATGATGATGATGTTAATAATAATAATAATAATAATAATAAAAATAATAATAATGATAATAATAATAATAGTAATAAAAATAATAATAATAATGATAATAATAATAATAGTAATAATAGTAATAATAATGATAAAGATAATAATAATAATAATAATAATAATAATAATAATAATAATAATAATAATAATAATAATAATAATAATAATAATAATGATAATAATAGTAATAATATTAGTAATAATAATAGTAATAAAAATAACAACAACAACAATAATAATAATAATAATAATAATAATAATAATAATAATAATAATGATAATAATAATAATAACAATAGTAATAATAGTAATAATAATAATAATAATAATAGTAATAATAATAACAACAACTATAATAACGGTAGTAATAATGAAACTGAAAATATAAAGTAATGATTTATTTATTTAGTTTTTTTCTGTTTCTAGGAATTTACTGAAGATATTCGCTGAGTTGGACAATTGAGAAGTATCACTCTTTGAAAAATAGGAACTACTGAAGAAATGTGCAAGTGTTTTCGGAAGCATTCCTCTGAAAATTATTGATAGATGTCACACTCCCTACAAGGTGAAACTGGTACTTCTTTACAGGTTTAATTACATTTTTAGATTTTGTTATCAGGACCTGGAGATTTTATCCTTATGGTGTCAGTTACAGTGCATTGGTCACATTTCGGTGGGTGGTGGTGGTGTTGGCTGGAGGTGAAAAGTTGAAGTACGGGTTGAGACATGTGTTCTTCGACACTGTATGACGTTTAGATCTGTAGACTGAGGAAAAATAATAAAATATATACCGCTACTCTTTAACCAGGCTGGAGGAAGCAAGGTTGTCGGAGTAAGAGAGACATAAAGTAGCTGGTATAGGGAATATAATAACGACAATTCTCAGCGTTAGTGATAAACATTCAAGAAAAAGGTAGGAAGGAATTGTTTCTGAGATAGTGGTTGATGAATGGAATAAACATGGCAATAATATGTTGTTAATGACAACTGTCGAGCCAATATGGAGCTTTAACTCCTTCAGTACTAGGAAGCATTTTTATCTTGAATTTTGGGCATGATTAGACGATTTTATTTACATCAGGAAGGGTCAATGGAGGTCAAAAGATTAACAGCCACAGTCTTCACTATTGTAATCCCCAGCATAAGTTTCTGAAGCTGTATAAAATCACCAAATAGTAACCAAAATGAACATGAAAGCGCCTCATGGATACTGAAGGGCTTGAATACTTAGACGAATTAATGGATGTGGATAATTAGTGGAAATAATTAAGCACAGTACATGATTGCAGTGAAAGGGTAGCATGAATACGTTTTGTTGTGTGAAACCCGTCATGCTGATGAAAGGAATGTTCTACCAGCGTCTCATTTCAATGTTTGCGTTGTCATGGTTGTGGTTGTAACAAATTTAGTAGAACATTTTCACATAAGAATAAAAAGTTGAAGAAATCACTGGAAAATTAGAGTGGAAAATTACTGTGTGTGTGTGTGTGTGTGTGTGTGTGTGTGTGTGTGTGTGTGTGTGTGTGTGTGTGTGTGTGTGTGTCACAACATAACACTTGTAACCTGAGACGTGTAAGCCAGAATCTCTCTCTCTCTCTCTCTCTCTCTCTCTCTCTCTCTCTCTCTCTCTCTCTCTCTCTCTCTCTCTCTCGTGATATCACTTGTCATCTTGTCCTTTCCTTCTCATCTCCTGTTCCTAATTCTTCTTCTTCCTCATTTCTCCTACCAGACGCCTCCTCCTCCTCCTCCTCCTCCTCCTCCTCCTCCTCCTCCTCCTCCTCCTCCTCTTCCTTCTCCCACTCCTCTTCCTCCTCCTCCTCCTCCTCCTCCTCCTCCTCCTCCTCCTCCTCCTCCTCCTCCTCCTCTTCTTCCTCCTCCTCCTCCTCCTCCTCCTCCTCCTCCTCCTCCTCCTCCTCCTCCTCCTCCTCCTTCTCCTTTCTTCATTGCCTTGCCAGGAGAAGCATTTATCTTCGATGTCACCAGAATTTTTTCCCTTTATATATATCTCTCTCATTGCCTCCGACTTTCCAGATAGATAGCGAGAGAGAGAGAGAGAGAGAGAGAGAGAGAGAGAGAGAGAGAGAGAGAGAGAGAGAGAGAGAGAGAGAGAGAGAGAGAGAGAGAGAGAGAGCATAAAAGAAGGCAGTGAAAGGTAATCCAATGATTCTGACTGGGCGAAGCATCTGGCCAATCCTGTCACGTCTTATTAGATAACCGCTAATGTGATTGGTTGGTTGTAGGAAGAGAGAGAGAGAGAGAGAGAGAGAGAGAGAGAGAGAGAGAGAGAGAGAGAGAGAGAGAGAGAGAGAGAGAGAGAGTTGTTTTTCTAAGGGGAAGATGATGGAGGAGGTTTTGGAGAAGTAAGTGAAGTGGTAAGGGAAGAGGAAAGAGGAAGGAAGAGGAGAGGACAGGAAAGAAGAGGAAAGAGAAGAAAAGAAAAACGGAAGAAAATATTAAAAAGGAGATTGAGGAGTTGGCAAAGTGAGAACGAAAGAGGAAAGACAAGTAAACGTAAGGAGAGGAAGAGAATTAAACTGAAGAGAGGAAGGAAATAAAGAGAGAATATTAGAAAAGAATAAAAAGAGACAGGATGCAAATAAACGGAGAAAGAAAGGAAGAGAAGGAGAAGGGTAAATAAAGGAATAATATAAAATGAGGAAGAGATGTGAAGGAAAGTGAATAGAGGCGGAATATATGAGAAAAATAAAAAGGAAAAATAAAAGAATATTTGAAGGAAGAAGAAAATGAAGAATAAACAAAAGATAGTATAAGAAATAGAGAAGGGAAGAAAGGGAAACAGCGGAGAAAAGGAACATGAAAGAGGAAGAAGAGGAAGTCACGCGTAATATAATGAAAATAAAAACATTTAAATAACCGGAAAAAAGAGAGAAGAGGAAGAATATGTGGGATCAAAAAGAGGAGAAGGAAGAGGAAGATGAGGAGGGTATAATAATATTGAAACCACTTAAGTAACTTCTCCTCCTCTCCACTTAGAAACCACAGGAATGTTTTATAGAAGGCACTGTCGCTGTTTCTTTATTAAATTAATATCTTACCTTTTTTTTGAGTCCCCCGCCTTCCCATCCCTTCAATCATTTCCCAGATTGCGCCAGTTTTCTTTGATGGACGAAAAGAAAATGGGAGCAAGGAGAAGGGCAGAAATGTCGACAAGACGGACCCTAATTAAATTTGCTGCATGTATTTTTTTATTCATCAGTTCTCGTTTATTTCGTTTCCGCAAAATAATGATAATAATAATAATGATAATAACTAATAATAATAGTACCAGAGGAATTAATCGGTGTTATTTTATTTTTTTTTTCGTTTGATTTTCTTTTATTGACTCTAAGGGAAAACAGGAAAGAGAAGTTACGTATCTATGGTTCTTTGTGTAATGTGTATTTATTTATTTTGCAGTGCTGGGTGTGAGTTAATTAGATTGCAGGTACTTTGTTGATTACACACAAGCGCGCAGACACACACACACACACACACACACACACACACACACACACACACACACACACCTCCTCCTCCTCCTCCTCCTCCTCCTCCTCCTCCTCCTCCTCCTCCTTCTCCTCCTCCTCTTCCTTCTCGTCTATGTACACATAAACCAACGTACACACAGAGGCGTCCTTTCAATTTTACCTACACGAGCGCTGAGAGACACGCACATAAAATCACATGATGAAATGTAAGTGATGAATAAAACTTGAATTATGGAATGAAGGAGAGAGAGAGAGAGAGAGAGAGAGAGAGAGAGAGAGAGAGAGAGAGAGAGAGAGAGAGAGAGAGAGACGGTTAGAAAAGGAGAGATGGAGGAAAAGTTATGCATTGAAGGAGAAGAAGAAATTATGCTTAGGAATGAGAGGTGAATGGGAGGAAAGAAGAGAGGAGAGTAGGTGAGGAAAGGAGAGAAAGAAAGGAGAGATGATAAGGATGTAAGGAATGATGGATAGACAGGAGAAGAGAAGAAAAAAGGAGAGGGAAGAAAGGATATACACAAAAGAAAAAGTGAAGAGGAAAAAAAGCCGGGAAATAAATGTAAGACGAAAGAAGAGCAAGAAAAATTTTGCAAAGAAGGAGAGGGGAAGAGAAGGAAGGTGTGAAATAGGATTGAAAGAAGAGACGCAAGAAAATAAAAAGGAAAACAGAGGAGTGACGAAAACAATGAACGAAAAAAAGAGAAGACAACAAAAGAACGAGAGGAGATGTGGAAAACAATGAAAGCTATGAGAAGAGAAAGGGGAAAATAAGGAACAAGGAGTTGGAAAGAAATTAAAATGTGAGAGGAAAAAAAGAAGGAAGGAAGGAAGAAAAGAAAAAGGAACGGACTTTGAGAAAAAGGAAAGAAACCTTTGGAAGAGAAAAATAAAGGGAGGCGAGGGAGATGGAAAGATAGATGAAGCTAGGAGATGATAAAGAAGAGAAAGAGGGAAGAATGGAAAGAAACAGGGAGGGAGACAGGGAAAGACGAATGAAGGAAGGAGATGAGAAAGAGGGAAAAGAAAGAAGGAAGGAAGGAAGGTAGAAGAAAAAGATGTACGAAGAAGAAACAGCTGATGAGCGAAACACCTTTAGCGAGATGAAGCATTAGGGAAAAAGTCAAGCCATTACGAAATTAGTCATCCAGGTGATGGAAACGTGGAGGGGAGGAGGCGGACAGGTGATTCTTTCAGGTGTTTAATGCCCCAGGTGAGGAGAAATGATGCCTCGATAGATAGCAACGTATAACCAAGCACCAGAAGCACCTGTGATAGATAAAAGCCATATGAATTACCTGGATAGCTTTGATTACCGGAGAGGGACTAATAAAGGAGTGGATTAAGAGGTAAGGAAGCGAGTGCAGGTGTGCTGGTGACTGGCGGGGTCTGTGGGTTAGGTCAAGGAAAGTGTGTCTGGTGGTAGGGTTGATTTAGTGAGGTATGTGTGTGAGTGGCTTTGATTGATAGACTTCTGTAGGTAGACAGTGGTTGTGGTGCTCCTGTTGTTGTTGTTGTTGTTGTTGTTGTTGTTGTTGTTGTTGTTGTTGTTATGCTTCTTTATAATTATTTTCTTCTACATGTTATCTTCATCATCATCATTAGTAGTAGTAGTAGTAGTAGTAGTAGTAGTAGTAGTACTAGTAGTAGTAATAGTAATAGTAAGCAGTGGTAGTAGCAAGTAGTAATAGCAGCAGTAAGCAGCAGCAGCAGCAGTAGCAGCAGTAGCAGCAGCAGCAGCAGCAGCAGCAGTAGCAGCAGCAGCAGCAGCAGCAGCAGCAGCAGCAGCAGCAGTAGCAGCAGCAGCAGCAGCAGCAGCAGCAGCACCAGCAGCAGCAGCAGCAGCAGCAGCAGCAACAGCAGCAGCAGCAGCAGCAGCAGCAGCAGCAGCAGCAGCAGCAGCAGCAGCAGCAGCAGCAGCAGCAGCAGCAGCAGCAGCAGCAGCAGCAGCAGCAGCAGCAGCAGCAGCAGCAGCAGCAGCAGCAGCAGCAGCAGCAGCAGCAGCAGCAGCAGCAGCAGCAGCAGCAGCAGCAGCAGCAGCAGCAGCAGCAGCAGCAGCAGCAGCAGCAGCAGCAGCAGCAGCAGCAGCAGCAGCAGCAGCAGCAGCAGCAGCAGCAGCAGCAGCAGCAGCAGCAGCAGCAGCAACAGCAGCAGCAGCAGCAGCAGCAGCAGCAGCAGCAGCAGCAGCAGCAGCAGCAGCAGCAGCAGCAGCAGCAGCAGCAGCAGCAGCAGCAGCAGCAGCAGCAGCAGCAGCAACAACAGCAGCAGCAGCAGCAGCAGCAGCAGCAGCAGCAGCAGCAGCAGCAGCAGCAGCAGCAGCAGCAGCAGCAGCAGCAGCAGCAGCAGCAGCAGCAGCAGCAGCAGCAGCAGCAGCAGCAGCAGCAGCAGCAGCAGCAGCAGCAACAGCAGCAGCAGCAGCAGCAGCAGCAGCAGCAGCAGCAGCAGCAGCAGCAGCAGCAGCAGCACCAACAGCAGCAGCAGCAGCAGCAGCAGCAGCAGCAGCAGCAGCAGCAGCAGCAGCAGCAGCAGCAGCAGCAGCAGCAGCAGCAGCAGCAGCAGCAGCAGCAGCAGCAGCAGCAGCAGCAGCAGCAGCAGCAGCAGCAGCAGCAGCAGCAGCAGCAACAACAGCAGCAGCAGCAGCAGCAGCAGCAGCAGCAGCAGCAGCAGCAGCAGCAGCAGCAGCAGCAGCAACAGCAGCAGCAGCAGCAGCAGCAGCAGCAGCAGCAGCAGCAGCAGCAGCAGCAGCAGCAGCAGCAGCAGCAGCAGCAGCAGCAGCAGCAGCAGCAGCAGCAGCAGCAGCAGCAGCAGCAGCAGCAGCAGCAGCAGCAACAGCAGCAGCAGCAGCAGCAGCAGCAGCAGCAGCAGCAGCAGCAGCAGCAGCAGCAGCAGCAGCAGCAGCAGCAGCAGCAGCAGCAGCAGCAGCAGCAGCAGCAGCAGCAGCAGCAGCAACAGCAGCAGCAGCAGCAGCAGCAGCAGCAGCAGCAGCAGCAGCAGCAGCAGCAGCAGCAGCAGCAGCAGCAGCAGCAGCAGCAACAACAGCAGCAGCAGCAGCAGCAGCAGCAGCAGCAGCAGCAGCAGCAGCAGCAGCAGCAGCAACAGCAGCAGCAGCAGCAGCAGCAGCAGCAGCAGCAACAGCAGCAGCAGCAGCAGCAGCAGCAGCAGCAGCAGCAGCAACAACAGCAGCAGCAGCAGCAGCAGCAGCAGCAGCAGCAGCAGCAGCAGCAGCAGCAGCAGCAGCAGCAGCAGCAGCAGCAGCAGCAGCAGCAGCAGCAGCAGCAGCAGCAGCAGCAGCAGCAGCAGCAGCAGCAGCAGCAGCAGCAGCAGCAGCAGCAGCAGCAGCAGCAGCAGCAGCAGCAGCAGCAGCAGCCAGCAGCAGCAGCAGCAGCAGCAGCAGCAGCAGCAGCAGCAGCAGCAGCAGCAGCAGCAGCAGCAGCAGCAGCAGCAGCAGCAGCAGCAGCAGTTGTTGCAGCAGCAGCAGCAGCAGCAGCAGTTGTTGCAGCAGCAGCAGCAGCAGCAGCAGCAGCAGCAGCAGCAGCAGCAGCAGCAGTGCAGCAGCAGCAGCAGCAGCAACCAGCAGCAGTTGTGGCAGCAGCAGCAGCAGTGGCAGCAGCAGTAGCAGTGCAGTAGTAGCAGCAGCAGCCTCCTGTGTCTCAGGGGACAGCATTCCACCCCATACCTGCAGATTTAGTGGCCTTGACTGCGAGGCTACGGTGGTGGAGAGTGGCATAAGAGTAGATAGAGTAGAGGTAGAGTGAATTTATAGCTAACAACTAATGTTTATATTATAGAGTAATAGATATGGTTGGATGCCACAGTCATTAGCGAGAGTTGGGGCTAATGACCTCCAAGTAGTGGAGCCCCTAATTGACGCATCAATAAACATGGGGTGGAGGTATTCTGTAGTAGAAAAAAGTAGTAGTAGTAGTAGTAGTAGTAGTTGTAGTAGTAGTAGTAGTTGTAGTAGTAGTAGTTTTAGCACTAGTAGTAGTAGTAGTATCTCCAGCAGCAGCAGCAGCAGCAGCAGCAGCATCAACAGTAGTAGTTGTAGTAGTAGTCGAAGTATTGGTAGTAGTCGTAGTAGTAGTAGTCGTAGTAGTGGTAGTAGTCGTAGAAGTAGTAGTAGTAGTAGTAATGATAGTAGTAGTAGCAGCACCAGCAGCACTAATAGTAGTAGCAGTAGTAGTAGGTAGAG
The DNA here is from genome assembly GCF_017591435.1 of Portunus trituberculatus. Lineage (NCBI taxonomy): Eukaryota > Metazoa > Arthropoda > Malacostraca > Decapoda > Portunidae > Portunus > Portunus trituberculatus. Next base: position 875,838 of record NC_059282.1, read on the forward strand.
CTCGAGCTACACACAAACACACACACACACGTCAAGATTAATTGGCAGATTTAAAGACAACACTTGAGCATGATTTAGTCTGCACTTGTTTACATTGATGACCGATAGCAGGAGTTTATGGAATTTACACGCATTGCCGCGACTAATGCCAAGCGATACAGAAAATGGAAGACGTGTCATATATACTTACTCAACAGGATCGGGTCTTGATTTGTGTAGGTTTGCATGACATTATTCCAGGTGCAAAGGTGAGGGTGAGGGGAAGCTGCATCCATTGCTAAACGTGAACTGATAAAGGTGAGAATAGCGAGACAGGTGAAGGAAATTAGCAAACACACAGACACACACACACACACACACACACACACACACACACACACACACACACACACACACACACACACACACACACACACACACACACACACACACGCGTAGTGTAGTGGTTAGAACGCTCAACTCACAATCGAGAGGGCCGGATTCGAGTCCCGGTAAGCGGCGAGGCAAATGGGCAAGCCTCTTTTTAATGTGTGGCCCCTGTTCACCTAGCAGTAAATAGGTACGGGATGTAACTCGTGGGGTTGTGGCCTCGCTTTCCTGGTGTGTGTTGTGTGTGTTGTGGTCTCAGTCCAACCCGAAGATCGGTCTATGAGCTCTGAGCTCGCTCCGTAATGGGGAAGACTGGCTGGGTGACCAGCAGGCGACCGAGGTGAATTACACACACACACACACACACACACACACACACACACACACACACACACACACACACACATTTAGAATTTACATTACATAATACTGTATATTGAACCGTGAAATGTACTGATGTCCAGAGAGAGAGAGAGAGAGAGAGAGAGACAGACAGACAGACAGACAGACAGACAGACAGACAGACAGGGGGGAGAGGTTTAGCTAAGCTATGAATAAATACTATCAATAAAAATCTCAATGGTCAATAACTCTCTATAGAAGAATACAATACCAATTAACGATAAAAGCATTACCCTCCCTCTATCTCTCCCTCTCCCTCTCCCTCTCCCTGACTCACCTGTAGCCTCTCACCTTTTGTGTCAATCGAGAGGCCAGGTGACAAGGACAGGTGTGGCGGGGGAGAGGGGAAGAGTAGGGAGAGGGAGGCGAAAGGGGCAGATTGAGATTGAGTGGAACACACAGAGAGAGAGAGAGAGAGAGAGAGAGAGAGAGAGAGAGAGAGAGAGAGAGAGAGAGAGAGAGAGAGAGAGAGAGAGAGAGAGAGAGAGAGAGAGAGAGAGAGAGAGAGAGAGAGAGAGAGAGAGAGAGAGAGAGAGAGAGAGAGAGAGAGAGAGAGAGAGAGAGAGAGAGAGAGAGATCACAGGTGCAGATCCATTGAACCTTCAGTCTGCTCACAAGGGTCATGAAATCTCTTATCCGGTATGGCACTCTCACCTCTGTGGCCTTGCAGGTATTGAACAGGTGTGCGGGGACAGGTAAGGCCGTCACTCGGGTTCACGGTGGTGTAAGGTCACGTCATGTTGACCCGGACCTTTCTTTTTCTTTTTTTCTTGTATTTTTATTTTTACCTTTTTCGTTCCCAAACTTCTGAACCTTTGTGAAGTGAGGTCGATTTTAACTTATATCGTGTTTTGTTTGATTTTTTTTTTTTTAGTTGCTGCATCTATCAAAAGTTTCTGCTCTCTCTCTCTCTCTCTCTCTCTCTCTCTCTCTCTCTCTCTCTCTCTCTCTCTCTCTCTCTCTCTCTCTCTCTCTCTCTCTCTCTCTCTCTCTCTCTCTCTCTCTCTCTCTCTCTCTCTCTCTCTCTCTCTCTCTCTCTCTCTCTCTCTCTCTCTCTCTCTCTCTCTCTCTCTCTCTCTCTCTCTCTCTCTCTCTCTCTCTCTCTCTCTCTCTCTCTCTCTCTCTCTCTCAATATTCCAATGAGCCTCATCTTTTGTGACTACACCGGTGTGATTGCCTTGAGCTTTGAAAAATATACTTGATTTATTTGTATATTTTGTCTCTTTGTTTCGCTTGTTTTGCTTTCCTTCCATCCGTGTAACATCCATTTTCACCACGTTTTTATTATTTTCTTCTGGCTTCTCTCCATTTTCCCTTCCATTCATCCACCCCCCTGTTCCTTTTCCCTCTCCTCCCTCACTATTCATTCATCCCTCGTATTCCTTTCTTTTCCTCTTCTGTTCTCGCTCTAACCTAGTAAGGGATGAAGGGAGGCGGTGTTTTAGCGAGGGGACTGAGGGGAAAGTGTAAAAGGAAAGAGCACGAAAGGGAGAAGGGAACACGATGGAATATAAAGGAAGAACGAACAGCACCAGGTCTAACATACTTATTGCTAGAGTTTCAGCCACTTTTCACATACTTTCTTTGTCTCTTGTCTTTATTTTTTTTCTCTTCTGTTTTTCCTTCCTTTCCTACGAATTTAAATGTTTGAAGAGAGGAATGTGAAGATGTCAGAGATGCAACATTACCCAACTCTCATGTCTTTTGTGCTTTCCATTTACACACATACATTTACTTATTTGTTTATTGTTTTAAGATCTACGTTGTAAATATTGCTCCTTTCATATTTTACTGTTGTTGTAAATTTGTTAGTTTTGCTGTTATTGTTTATTGTAACTGCACTTGCTAACATCAGACAGGATATAACGGAAAGAGAAGTTGTTGTTATTGTTATTATTATTGTTTTTGTTTACCGTGACTGCTCTTTCTAGCATCAGACAAGACAGCGTGGACATAGGGAGAGGGAGAAAAATTTACAACGGGGGAGTAATGGAAGATAGATAAGGAGGGGAGAGGTGAGAGTGAGAGTGTTATGGTGTAAGGAGTGAATAAGGGAGAGGCGAGTATGAGCTTGGTGAGAAGGAAAAGAGGAGTGAGGGTAAGTTAAAAGTGAGGTTAGCAAGGGTGAGTGGAATTGAAGAGGAAGTAAAGGTGAAGAAATAAAGGGAAATGAAAGGAAAGTAAGTGAGAAAGATGAACTGGGATGTAGAAGTGAGTGTTGCAAGTATGAAAAGAATGTAAGGAAGAAATAAAGTTTAGTAAAGGGAGGAAATTAGAAGAAAGAAGACTTACTCGTGTTAGTGAAATTAATAAATGAAATAGAAATTAATAGTAATAATTTATAAAGACAGCAGAAAAGGAAAGAATAGAAGGAAAGAAGTAAAAGACAGAAAGAAAGAAAAAAGAGAATACAAGAAAAGGCAAAAAAATATTTCAATTTTTTCTTTCGTAATAAATGAGAAGAGGGAATAATGAGGAGAGTAATAAAGAAAATTTAAAAGATATGAGTGTATAGATGTAAAGGATATGTGATAGAGGAATATTGTTTTTTTTCTAATTACTCTGGGAAACAAAAATATAAGTAGATAATGAATAATTCAGTGAAAATCTCAATGGAGAGAGAAAAAAGATGTCTTAATGAAAATGAAGAAGAGGAGGAGCATTTTCATCACATAAGGACATGAGCATAATATTTCATGAGGAAGGAAAAGATAAAACAATATTTTTTTATTTGGTAAAATTGTCAGTATAAGAAAATATTAGAGAAAATATGGGAGAGGAATAAAAGAACGAAACATTTTTATCACATCGAATAGAATACAAAAAAAGCGTAAAAGAGAGAGAGAAAGAGAGAGAGAGAGAGAGAGAGAGAGAGAGAGAGAGAGAGAGAGAGAGAGAGAGAGAGAGAGAGAGAGAGAGAGAGAGAGAGAGAGAGAGAGAGAGAGAGAGAGAGAGAGAGATGAAATAAAGAAAAAAGGTACATTTCATCATCATATAAAGACACAAGGCTATGTATAAGGAAACATTAAAGAGAATATTGGATGGAGGAGCGAGAAGTGAAGGTGTCGAGGGGAGGTGATGGGAAACAGAAGGCGTAGGTGTTGATGGGCGGCTGTGATGGGAGATGGAATGGGAAGCAGCATCGTGGATCAAGGGAAGTAATACCTCTATCTGGCCCTGAATACTGGAATACTGCTCTTCAAAGACGTCACTTGATTGGCTCTCCTTGGGGGCGAGAAAGGCTGCCTCGCTCCCTTCTTTTATTCATTATCATTATTTTCAGCCTCTCTTTCTCCTTGGTCGCGGTCTCTGTCACTACTCTCTCTCTCTCTCTCTCTCTCTCTCTCTCTCTCTCTCTCTCTCTCTCTCTCTCTCTCTCTCTCTCTCTCTCTCTCTCTCTCTCTCTCTTCCTATCAATAGTTTTTTTTTTCTTTCTTTATTCTTCATTTCAAAGTAATCTGATATTTGACTCATCCACTGTTACATTCCTGACCTATTTTTTTGTTCCTTTAATTCCTGTATTTTTTTTCCTTTTCCTTAAACAGCTCCGTTGGTGCTGAGATTTTTTATTTAACAATTTTCTCTATTCCCTCTTTCTTCTTCGTGTTTTTTTTCTGTTTCTCTCTTATTTTCTTCTTTACTTTCACGTATACCGGTAATTATCTTTTAATCTATTGCTTCCGCGTCCTCTATCATCTCAGTACCTGGCCAGAAACGTATTTAAAGCCATATTCACCTGAACGTACCTGGGCCTCGCGTGTAGATCGGTGGTGGTGACAGGAGCAGATGACACGGGAGGGGAAGGGGTGGCGGCTGAGTCTCCTTGAGTGCGTCTTGGTGTGCTGATGACAAGGGCGTTAGGATAGAGGCAGGCAAGTGTGAAAATAATGCTGAGGGCTGGAGAGAGAGAGAGAGAGAGAGAGAGAGAGAGAGAGTGTAGATGTTGATGCGTTTCTCGTGTTACGTTGAAGTGCGGATGTGTTGAGATTCTTAATGATAGGTATCTGAGTGTTGCTAGCTGCGTTGGTTGTTAGTAAAGGTTCTGAAGAGTGTTGTGTAGGTTTTGTTCGTGTTGATAAAGTGATGAGGCGTTTAGGATGAGTGTTGTTTTAGTGGTGTTTTGTTGTGTATATTGGATGTGGTGATGAGTAAGAGGATGTTGTGGGGAGTGTTATTGTTCTGGGTGATCAGTATTGACAGTGGTGTTGTGTGTGTGTAAGTTATGGAAAGTGTTAGTATTTGTGTGTTAAGAGAGTATTAAGGTTTTATTTTCAGTCTGGATAAAGATTCGAAAATGGTATGAATAAATTTTGTGCCTAGTAAAGGAGTGGATGTTGACGGAGTGTGTTAGTAAGTGTTTGAGTGTTGAAAGAAAAAGTATTCAAAAGCTCGCTCACAGTAGAAGTTTGAAGAATGTTAAGATTGACTTCGTGTTCGTGTGACAAAGAAGTGAGGTGTTGAAAGAGAATGCGTTAGTAGTGGCGAGCTGGTGTTGAGAGGAAGGGTATTGAAATGGTGTTGTGTGCCTCCATAAAGGTTTGAGGAGTGTTGGAATAGACCTTCTGTGAGACAAAGGGCTTCAGAGAGTGATGAAAAAAAGACTCTTGTAGTGTTGAGTGAGGGCCCAGACTTCCCTGAAATATAGTTATGGTGCTGAGGGAAGATTGAGTGCATATTGATCTTCTGCTGCGCCAAAGAGAAAGGACAATGCTCTGAAACACTTCTGCGCCGCACCTCCACTACCTTCAAAGAGATCTAGTTGAAGTGGCAAGGACTTTTAACGGTGTTTTTTAAAGATTATAATGACTAATTAACAAGATTTCTATATCATTAACGGGAAAAACACTTGAGAACCCGTCTGATCGCCATTGTGGCCTTGAAAAATAGTCGTGGTGAGATATGGGATCGTTTCTAAATAAAGCCTTAGAGTGTTATATTGCTAAAGAGTGGTGGTGCGAAATGGGACCTGGGAGGGTGTCAAGATGTAGCTGATGGGGAAATTAAACGTTGATGGTGTATTAGAATAGTGAGAGAGAGCGTGATTATGAACTGATAGGGTGTTAAAATGGTAATGGGATAGTGATGATAGGATGCTGTAATAAACTTCTTTTTTATTCCTACATGTTTTCGTCTGAAGAGTTTAAAATTTATTCTTGTATTTTAAAGGAAATTCTTCTTTCTTCCTATGGTTATGCTGCTAAGTTAGGGAGACGGTGGAGTAATGGATAAGGTGGTGAGCGTGGAATCGAGCAGATGTCCATGCGTAGGTTGAGTCCCACCACGTGTCGCCTTGAAACTTTGGCATTTGTCGAGTGGTTTAAAGTTACCTACATATCACCATAATACCCAGGTTCCAGTGGAGGTGTAATTGCCTCACACCAAAGATGCACTTGGCTGGTGATATGGGCCCTTATACGGGTACCACTATAAATAAAATTGCCTGCGCCGCTAATGGGTGGAAGCTGAACAGCTCTTCCCATACTCTTCAAGTGAACCTACAGGCGCTATAGGCCATAACATACAATAAAAAAAGTTATATCATTGTTGCAGAGATTCATATCTTTATCTTACCATCTCAATTATCAGAAAGGTTAAAAATGATCTGCCGGTGTTCTGTTTTTTTTAGGATATGAAAAAATAATGAAAAGGTAACTTAACCAT